>NC_133371.1:6079924-6138054 GCF_049309525.1 Garra rufa | reverse complement strand
ACACAATAATAATAAAAATGTTCATGAGGAATGTTCCTTCCAACTGCAGAAATTTAAGCATAAGATTTGATAAGATTATTTTCTCTTGACCACAGATGTCCCGAAATCTCAACACATAATGTGAGCAGGTGACGCTCTTGTTCTGTTAGAAGGTGCCATAAAAAAGACAAAAAAGAAAATTGGAAAGCTTTAAAACTACTCAAAAATAAGTTTTATTTGTATAGGCCTAAATAATGAACTAAATGCTTACTGTCAAGAACCAAGAACAACTTAAGAGCTAAAGAAAGGGAATTAAACACAGGGACCAAAGAAAGCACAAATACATATCAGCATAAAAGTCCTCGACAAAGAACTTGAATTTGACAGGACATGTGACATTTCATGAGGGATATTGTCTATTGCAAAAAGCTGCATTGCCTGGAAGTTCTGGTGCTGTGATCTGTAGCATTGTCCAGAAATCAGCAGTTCAAAAGGTCAGCAGGTTGTGGCATATGACTGTGGAATCTGCAATGATTCTTTCTGCCTGTCTCTTCTCTTTAGAAGAGTAAAGGTCCTGGAGGTTTGGCAGGTGAGCACAAGTAATCCTCTGAGCAGACTAGACTGTCTGCATATAGGTGTGTTTGACTTGTGTTGTCCAAGAATGGATCCTTAAGGAACCCCAGTGACCAGTAGATGTGCTTCTGATATGTGTAAATTCTGGTAACAGTGTAAGAGAGATTATTAGGAGAAGGTGTGATGGGATTGGGTCTAGAGGGCAGGTTGTAGGATGGCTGGAGAGAAGTTTCGATACTTCTGCCTCAGTGAGGGTACAGAAGAGAAGAGGGAAGTTTTAACATTGTGGTTGGTTTGAGTTCCTTTGTGAACTGAGCTGCTAACTGACTGCTGATGCATTTAGTTTTGTTTGTGAAGTATGTAGAGAGTAAAGAGGTGGTAGAGGGGGACAGAGGAGACAATGTAATGTTTTGAAGAGATTATGTGTGTCTGAAGCGCTGTTGAGCTTGTTGTGGAAATATGAAGATTTGGCAGTATGGACTTCAACAGAGAAAGATGAAAGCAAAGACCGATACATACTCAGGTCTGATGGTTCGTGTGATTTAAGCCATTTTGTCTCTGCTGTCCTGAGTTCAGACCGATGTCCACAAAGAACATCCTGGGGTCAAAAGGGGTAGGATGTGCTGTGGAAAGTCTGTGGAGAGTGTACTTGCTTGGTGGAGTCACGCAGGTAGAGTCGCAGATATTTTCAGTTTGCAGGACAGTTTGCCACTTCAGTGCACTAAACAAGCAATACAAATATCAAAAGCTTCTTCTTAGCCAACGGCTATTCTACTTACAAATAAGTGCAATCATTCAAGCAAATTATATGGAAAGAAGAAAAATAAAAAGAGAAATAATCCTTCCTAGCAGCAAATATAAATCGAAACAACAGAACTGACTCTAACAACAAACACTCACACTCTACCACCTTCTTTGCAGATTAATCACTTCTCACAGTATGTTGACAGGTTATTTTTTCCCTATTTGGTTTGTTTATTATAGAAATACCTTTGATGTATACTGTCATGTGTACAAGGTGAAATCTTGCACACAATAAAAGAAGGAAGTTTATCTAAAGGCTCCCACTCCCTTATCAAAGTGCTTTAGCACCCGATAGCAGCCTGGTTTCAGGGATATTTGTCTTCACAAGTTTGTGTTAAGCATCAACTACTGTTGTTCAGATTTTTTTAAATAAATTAATTTTGTGTAATATAATGAACCATCTGAACTGTTTTTCCAGATTGCTTGCAGGGCTTTCAGATTTTAACTGTCACACAAATTAACTGGGCTGCTATTTCATTACTTATTACATACTTATGCCAGTACTCCACAGTGTCGACAATATTATTAACCCAATACTATAATAATATAATCCATATTTATGTAATCCAATTATGTTTTCATTTACAGGCAAGATGACACCGTTTTCTATAAGCATGTTTTCTGTCACAATACTTTTTGGGTCTCTTTGTGATGGTGGCAAAATCTTGGTGGTGCCTTTGGAGGGAAGTCACTGGTTGAACATGGACGTCATCATCAGGGCTTTACATGGTCAAGGACACAGCGTTGATGTTTTACGCACATCCAGTAGCTGGTTCATCAAAGAGAATTCAACTTATTACAGCTCTATAACCATACCTAACACCAAAGGTATGGATGAAGAATTTGTAGAAGACATGGTTTCCAAAGCAATCAACTATGAAAGAGGAAAAATCAACTGGCTGGACCATGTTTGGATGTATTTTGATACGCTTAATCAAATGTATAAAATTAATGAAATGGTATGTCAGTCTATAACAAACATGTTTGAAAGTGTGGAAATTATGAAGACATTTAAGGAAAAGCAGTACGATCTGGTGCTCACTGATCCGGTATGGGGTGCAGGCATTCTCCTGGCTCATAAACTCAAGTTACCCATGGTATATAATGTGAGATGGATCACTACTGGAGAAGGACATTTTGAGATCGCACCTTCACCACTGTCCTACATTCCTATCACAAGATCTAGAAATGCAGACAAAATGAACTTCTTTCAGCGAGTACAAAATGTTTTGTATTATTGGTTAATGTACTTTCAATATGGCTATTTTAATTTGGCACAATACCAAGCACTTTGTGACAAATACTTTGATCCACCTGTACGTTTTCATGAACTCCTCCAGGGGGCTGATATATGGCTAATGAGGGTTGACTTTGTTTTTGAATTTCCACGTCCAACAATGCCAAATATCATCTACATTGGCGGCTTCCAGTGCAAACCAGCGAAGGCCCTTCCACAAGACCTGGAAATCTTCATGCAAAGTTCTGGAGAGCACGGAGTTGTAATCATGTCTTTAGGGTCATTTATCAGTAACCTACCAGAAGAGGTAACAACAGAAATAGCGGCTGCTTTTGCTCATCTTCCTCAAAAGGTGATTTGGAGATACACTGGAAAAAGGCCATCTGCTTTGGGCAACAACACATTACTGGTTGACTGGATGCCACAGAACGATCTTCTAGGGCATCCAAAGACTAAAGTTTTTATTGCACATGGTGGAACCAATGGGCTTCAAGAAGCTTTGTATCATGGTGTTCCAGTGGTTGGAATTCCACTCTTTTTTGACCAGTATGACAATCTTCTTCGTTTACAAGAGAGGGGAGGAGCCAGGATACTTACCATCGCAACTTTAGATAAAAACACATTGCGCACGGCTATTCAGGAAGTAATCAGTGATGCATCCTACAGACTGAGCATGCAGAGACTCTCTCATTTGCACAGAGACACACCAGTTAAACCTTTGGACAATGCCCTCTTTTGGATTGAGTTTGTAATGAGACACAAAGGTGCTGCTCACCTTCGTTCAGAATCCTACAAACTGCCATGGTACTCCTATTACTCTGTAGATGTTGCACTTACATTGTTAGCACTTGTTGCGATATTCAGCGTCTCCATATTTTTTACAATTAGATATCTGTGTGTTAAGTGCTGCAGCAGAAAAAGGAAAACTGACTGAAACATTTCCATATGAACTAGATTATTCTTACATGCAAGTCTTATACTTTACTACTTATGTAATGAGCACTAAACTAAACTTGGTTCAACAATTAAGAACGACAAGTAGCATCTAGCCTGAACTCAATATCCTAACCTTTTCGAGCCAGACTTTACACAATGTCATTGTTAAAGGAACCGTATGTAGGATTGTGGCCAAAACTGGTACTGCAATCACTTTCAAAATACTGTAGAACGGTGTATCCCCTCCCTCTCCCCCTTGACTCCAGGTTGCCAGCTAAGCTGCAGGATCCAGCAGGAACGTAGGCTGCTACAAGGAGCTGCCAATGGCAAGTGACGAGTGTAATTATGTATCACAAAAATATACTAATGCCGATTGGCCAAATATTTCGTAAAGATGTACTGTAACACCGTGTCTACACCGGACGCTAGCGGCGCGGTGCGACGCGACAAAATACAATAGAACCTATTATGCTGTCTACACTGGATGTGGCGCGACACGGCAAATCCCCGACAGTAATCTGCTGCCGCGTCCAGTGTAGACACAGTGTAATACCACATTTCAGTAGGAACATAGATTGTTTTCATACCCTGCTAGTGGTGCGATATAAAGCTTTTTATGAACGCATTTAGCACGGCTGACCGTGGAAAATCCACTGTGTACGGAAGCAAAGTTAGCCAAACATAGATAAATCTTACCAGTCCAGGAGAAAATTAGCAACTTTGGCGTCTGTCTTCAAATTCTTCTCCGTTTTCAGCTGTCTCCATCTTTCAAAGGCATCTCCTATACAAATCCTTGTTTTATTTCGGACTTTGTCACAACATATTTTGGATTCATAACGAGATCTTTTAGGTTTCGTAACGTTATACATGTTTTTTCCGACACGTTCATAGCTGCAGCTGAGCTGGCAACCCGGATGACGAAACTCTACTGACTTTGTGATTAGTTGATAGCTGGAGGGTGGAGCCTCAGACCAAAACACAAAATGACAACAATAACATCAGTTGTGGGCTGCAACTCTCACTTTTAAATGACAATATCCTGGCCGGACCACTGTTGTCAGTGATATAAGTATTTGAATTGAACATGATTTCTTAATGTCTAGTGACATGTCAGGTCAGGTCCATTTTATGATTAACTGAAATAAATTTCTTACATACAGTTCCTTTAATCATTGTACCAAGTTCAGTGTGCTGTTCATTGCATAAGTAGTAAAGAAAGAAACATAGATGCACTTACTGACACACTGCATCTATGCTTTCACTATTCCTTAATCCCTTCCTTGTTCTAGCTATACAACTCTAAACAAGGTCTGAAACTTTCTATTACTTTCACTTCTCGTGTTTATTTTCTCTTTTTGATGAATCGCTTTGGATAAAAAGCCTGCTAAATGAATTGATGTAAATGTATTTTTAGTAAGCAGATATGGAAATAAAAGAATCAGAATTGTTGCAAAAGAATCAGAAAGTCCATTAGAATCTCAGACAATTTGGACTTTCATGATTAATTTCAGAATAATAAATATATTGAATATATAAAATTCAAATTCTGCTTTCTTATGTACTATAGTTTTTTTTTTTTTTTTTTACTAAAATGTTTTATGTATCTGATTTGGTCTTAATAATACAAACATTGTATTATTTATATATAAACATTACTTATTCATATTACTAGTTATTATTTGACATAATAATAATAGCCAGTTTACTCTGACTTTCAACCCTGTAAAATTCTACCTTAAAAACATTTGAATGTTAAAAAAGATACATGACTTTAAAATAAATGTCATTTTATATCAATTCAAATATATTCTGCAGCGGCTAAGTATTGTAATCAACATACTGTACATGCAGGTTCCTTCTGTTATAAATTGACTATTTAAACATATTTTGCAAGTATAATTTATTTATTCCATGCATTTAGTGATATTTGAAGAAAAGTTCATGTTTTCTGTAAACGACTTAACTGCTGTAAACTCAAATCTGCTTAATTTACATATTAACATGACCTGTTAGTAACCAGTTTTAACTCACAATGCTATCTACATCCTATTTCATCAGCAGGCTAGGCAAACATTTACAGACTTTATTAGTAAGAGAAGAGATAACATTTTAATTAGATTATAGGTTAAAGGAGTGATAAATGCAATGTTTTAGAGCATACATGTTTCTAACAATCACTGAGACAAACATGAGTCAATATTTATTTATTTTTTAATAATCTTTAGCAGTACATTGATTCTATGTTTATGTTAAATCTTTTCTGAAATCATAGGACAAACACAGAAACACTGCTGCATTCAGGGCACAACAGGCTTTCACACAAACTCTTCTTACTGGCTAAACTGGTGTCATATCCTAAAAAAAAACTTTCAAGCAAGCATGTGTGTGTGTTTTTGTTCAAGTGAACAAGGTTTCATGCCCCTGTCAGCCCCTGCTGGTAGATGCCATAACTACACCATTTGGCAGACAAGTCTTTCTCATTTGACAGCTATTGAAATCTAGGGCATTAAAAAGTATTGATGTGGATTTAATGGTTTTCCCTCTCTAGTGACAAGATGCATGACAATACTTATGCATAACTTGTGGGCCATAGTACAACACTTCTTCTAAGTATTACATGCAATAATTAGCTTTGTTGTTTTTAGGTTTGAACTTATTAACTAACACCACATTAAACTTTTCCTTCAGCACAGCTTCTATTTCACAGTCAGGGACTTCCTGCATGTCCACCACGTCAGAGTCCTCTTCTGGGTTGTATGTGATTTCGCTGTAAGTCCAGCCAATCAGAGCTCTGAAGCCGTTGGGCGTCTGAAGGGAGCAAATGGACTTTAGCACAAACCGAGAATCTGGACTGGTCTGCAAGCAATCCAGGGTCTCCACGAAATGCTCCTTATCACGGGGTGTTAATGGGAAGCAATACATTATCTTTATCAGACGTTTGTCAATGAGGCTAGAATTGGCATAGCCCTTATCTTTGACCACTTGCTTTCTTGAAGTCTTCTCCAGAACCCATGTCATTCCATCGTTTAGTAGGCGGAACACACCTGGAGGCTGCGGCTGATCTTTACCCGAGATCATTTCTAGGGGATACCACAGTTGGCATGATACTCCATAGCTCACGTCGGTAATGTAAGGTTTCCCGTCGATCTCCACCATATTGATGAGATGAGAGTCAACATGGTAGAAATTATTTTGGAACTTGTTAAACACCTTGGAGCCTAGTGTGGTGTATTTGTAACCCATCTCCTTTAGGACCCATGAGAACAAGAGGTTGTTTTCACAACACCAGCCTCCCCGTTTGCTCATGACTAATTTTTCATAGATGACGTTCAGGTCCGTCGTGTTCTTCTCCCCACAATGGATGCTGAGGTTCTCAAATGGAATAGTCATAACATGCAGCTTATGGAGGGTGCGTAGGGTGTCTAGGTCAGGTTTGTCGTATGGACCAGTAAACCCAATCCTGTTGAAATAGCCTTGCAGATCCATTCGATTCCTTCAAGAAACAATGCAAAAAAAAACAGTTTTAAGCTAAAATATGAATTTCCCCTCCCTTATAAAATACTTTTTGATGCACAGTGACAACTACGTCTATGTACACCAGTTGATGGTATGTTTTCCTGAAAAGTATCAATACTGTGGCATTGGACACACTACATCATTGTGTAAAAATTGCAAGCAGTTATTTATGTATTTAGATTTTCAGCACTTTTAGAATCAACTTCTCAATGTCTATTCAGACAATCGTGTAACAGAAGACTACATTTATTAATTAAGGTGCTTCTAATTAAGAGATAAAAAGTAGTTTGCAGTTGCAAATGTTTTACAATACACATACAGTTGTTTACCATCAAATTATATGTAATATTTAATTAATTTAACTTACATAGACTTAGCCTCAAATAATACTCAAGCGTTATTTTTGGAGATTGAATTTAATGTGCGTTAAATGTGCTGAGCTTTAGCATTTTTCAGATCTCGGACAGTCTTGCACACTTATTTCCTGTCATCTGCATCTCAAGTGGCCAAGACACCATCCTGAATTTGATCTTAGGACTATCTCTCAAATATGTGTACGTGGGATTCATGAGTGTATGCACAGAAAACACACCATGCCTCTCTTTCAGACGTGAAATATATTAATCGCTAATGATCTTGAACTTTGTTTTGTGCCTTAAATGACTTTCTAATTAACATCATTATAAAAGATCATTAAAAAACATCAATTAATTCTAATCTTTTAATATATGAAAGGTCACCAGTCAATGTCCAAAGTGAGCTACAAGAATAGCTTACATTTCCAAAAACCTGCAGTACTCTGACAAGAAAAAGTGTGTACTCAGTCCCTGTCTGCTCAGACCCTGTTACGCTAAGTACTTTTCCACGTCAAAGGCAGTGGCGGCTCCTGACAAATATCTCTGGGGGGGCAACTGTTCCGATTTTGGCAAAGATAACCGCTTTAATGGGTAAAATGATAAAATTCAGATAGCCAACTTTACAGCATTACATTGCATTGTTTGATTTGGTTTCCCTGTTCCTAGATGGCAACATCAGGCATGAATTGTACAAACTGTACAGTATTTTGAATAGCTATATTAAATTTATCGCAATGGTCTCAAATACACTGAAACACTTCCACCATGGCCATCAAGAGACACATTGTCATCAACTAGTTTGCCCTCTAAGAGTAAAAAAAAAAAAAGCCATACTGCTTTACAATTAAAGACTTTTTATTTCTCATATTAAAACTGTAATTAATCAAATCTTTCCAGAACATATTCAGTATAAATTTGGCTGCCAATATGCAATCAATACAACTATTTAAAATTCAACATTTGGAGAATACAACATATAACATACAAGGCCGTAACCAGGGTTTGAAAATTAGTGAGGTGTTAAGAATTGTGCTATAATAACACCCACAAATGCACTACATATAGCCTAAACTTCAAAATAGACAGACATGTAGATGATTGTGAAAGATTTTTTATTCAGTATAATGTTTTACATGGAAAGTTCGTTTTTTTTTAGCTGAGGGAATTTTTATTTTATAACAAGTTATAAAAATAACGTTAGAATAATGACACTGACATAAAACTAACGTTCAACTTTCCACTTTATAAACGTCCCAAAGTGTCACACTAAATTGGACAAACGAGTCAAAAAACACGTATAATAGGTGGATCTGGCAACAAACGGAGGCTGCTGCACCCGCGCTCTCACTCAACGCGTTCTCAAGCCCCTATCACTGCGCTAGCTTCTCGTAGCAACATGAATTGCAAACACTCATGTGATATGAGGTGGTTTAAACGGCTAAATAATCATTCGAAGAGCTTGACATTTTATTTTTGAATATAAAAAATGACCGAGGTCCGGACCTCGGTGACCTCATAGCTGGCTACGGCCGTGATAACATAAACAATTCACCATTTAATAACACACATCACTTGTATTGAAATTTTGCTCGCCTCTCTTTTAAGCAGGCAAAGTGATCAATTACCCTCTCATTAAAATCAGGCATGTTCCTGACAAGTTCCCTCTCCATTGAAAGCATGGCCAATGCATTCAGACGTCTCGCTACACGCGTGCGTGCTGTACATCTTCGAGCACGCATCAGTGCGTATTACGAAATCACGTTGGGGCGAGCCCTCCCGGTGCCCATTGAAATGCATTGTAGGGTTCAAAATTTGAAAAAAAAAATCTCACAATATAACTCTATGAGACCGGCTGGGGCGATTTTCAATCTGACTGAGATCGCCCCAAGGGGGCGGGGTTTTAGGTTTGAAAGTGACATTCAGGCTGTTGATTGTACAGTAATATGCAGACTAGGACTAGCAAAATAAGACTCTTTTTCTCCTCTCTTTTTTCGTGTGGCTCAAGGAGGGCGATGCACTATCGCCCACCATGGGCCAGCCGCCCCTGGTCAAAGGCAGTTTTTTTATTTGAGTGTTGGCATGGATTTAAGCGCATGCACACTCAAATCTGAGTGTATGCACACTTTATAAATGAGGCCCAACAAGTGTTGGTATTGGGACAGGCCCCATGATGTATCCCTTTTCAGGGTTGGCGAGTTGAGCTTTTTTCAATCATTTGCCGACTTTCTAAAATCACGAAGACCCAGCCCTAAACCTAGACCCTAATCGTTGTGTAAAAATAGTTTAAAAATTGCCCATCATAATTTGTAAATATGCATTATACATGAGGCCCAATCAACAGAAGACCTGATTCTTCAACACATCGCCATCAGTGAGTCTTGTTTTCACATTCATGCTGAGCAGGCGAGGCTCACAAATGAGATGTCTAAATCTTGTTCTTGTCTAATGGTATTCTGTTAACTTAATCAGATCAAATACGTTTCAAATGCATCCGCTTAATTTGAAACAAAAGATGTGAATGTGATATTTTAATAATTGCATTTTGCATTTGTTCAAGTACATTGCCTGTCTGCTATGAGAAGTGAGATCTGACAGCTCTTATTTGGTTCCTTTTCTGGCTGCAGTCGTCTGCTCTCATCTACATTCAAGATGAGCTGTTTGTCATCTCAAACAAGCTTATTGTGTTTGCAGTTCTGCCTGTTGAAGCTGGTTGCTCGGCTTCAACAGAATTGACCCATTCTTTAGTGTTAAACTGTTTAAGAAAACTTTAGCGACTTGATATTTTTTGTTTGTACTATTTTAAAATTTGTACTTCTACAGTAAATATTGTTTTGATATTTATCCTGGAAAACAAGAGAAAATATATAAATATATTAGAAGATAACCATTTAAAAAAATGAGAACAATATTATTTTATGTACCTAAACCAGAGCATTTTTGTCGTTTTAATATTTGAATAAACAGTTACTTAAAATGCAACATAAATTAGTGATAAAAAGCAACCTACTAAAAGAAATACATAGACAGACAAATACAAAAAAGCACATATTTAAAAAGTGATAACACATCAATAGATATATAAGCAATGAGTAAATAAATACAATTCATTTAATTAAAAATGCTCTTACCAGTAGACGAAGCCAGTGAGTTGTCCAGTTGAATTTGCTAGTGAGAAGCAAGTGTCACTAAGACTCTGAGTGAATGTCTTTAGAGTGAGGGACTAGATGCTGGAGAACAGAGAGTTAACCCTTGAACCACAGTGCAGTGTTACAGTTTTAAATAAATGAATTATTAAAAACAGGAGGTGAGAAAAAAATCTTAATATGTCTAGTCAGCATAATGACTAATGTGTTTCAAACTGCAGAATTATGTTATTGTGTGTTAATTAAATGCAGGGATGGACTGAGTAGGGAGCACTGGGTCTTTTTCCCAGTAAGCCATTTTTTGTTGCATACAGGGGAGCAAGTAGGGTTTACAGATCTTTGTACAGTGGTATACCAGTGTGACAGCTATTATGTGTATTGGTATATTGCTATTTGTTAATAGAAGTTGCAGTTACATTGAAATGACAACCTAACTTATATTGATATTATTATAAATGAGGTTAAAGAGTTAACTAAAGTTCGGGAGCAGGGCCATGCAGAACTGACCTTCTCTGAACCGTTTGTCTCAGTTTCTCGTTCCCACCCACCCTTCTCCCTCTATCTCATCCATTCATCCCACTTCTTATTCCCCCCCGGGGGGGGGGGGGGTCTTCTAATAACTCTACATATGATCTACAGAAACGAAGCCCCCACTCTGAGTCTCCCTGGACAAGACTACCCGATCAGCCAATTCAGAGAATCCTTTCGAACTTTCTATTCCTATTTCTTTCATCTCGTCTTAATTAATAAAGTATCAAATGCATAGTTGTGGCGTGGTCCTTGTTAGTGAAATGACATATAGTAATTTGATTTATCAAACTGTGTACAAAACTCAAAAGTAAAAGAATAGTTCGACCAAAACTGCTTTGCTGAATATTTTACTTTACCCTCAGACCATCAGAGTTGATGTAGAGTTTGTTTCTTCATCAGATTTGTAGAAATGTGTCATTCCATCACTTGCTCACCAATGGATCCAAAATAAGAGTCAACAGCTGATAAAAAAAACATTATCATAATACACAAATAATCCATGCAACTACAGTCTATGAATTAATGTATTGTGTGTCTATCATTAAGGCATTTTTTTCTTTAAACCGTTGCCTCTGGTTTATAATCTATAAAAAATGCTTCCTCTTGTGAAAAAGTCCATGCCCCGCTGTCCTCTCCAATCAAAATCCAATGACATATTTGTTTAGAAATGTTATGAACAATTTTTGCTTGTAAACAGTAGAGCATTTATCTATACACTCACCGGCCACTTTATTAGGTACACCTTACTAGTACCGGGTTGGACCCCCTTTTGCCTTCAGAACTGCCTTAATCCTTTGTGGCATAGATTCAACAAGGTACTGGAAGTATTCCTCAGAGATTTTGGTCCATATTGACATGATAGCATCACGCAGTTGCTGCAGATTTGTCAGCTGCACATCCATGATGCGAATCTCCCGTTCCACCACATCCCAAAGGTGCTCTATTGTATTGAGATCTGGTGACTGTGTAGGCCATTTGAGTACAGTGAACTCATTGTCATGTTCAAGAAACCAGTCTGAGATGATTCGCGCTTTATGACATGGCGCTTTATCCTGCTGGAAGTAGCCATCAGAAGATGGGTACACTGTGGTGATAAAGGGATGGACATGGTCAGCAACAATACTCAGGTAGGCTGTGGCGTTGACACGATGCTCAATTGGTACTAATGGGCCCAAAGTGTGCCAAGAAAATATCCCCCACACCATTACACCACCACCACCAGCCTGATCCGTTGATACAAGGCAGGATGGATCCATGCTTTCATGCTGTTGACACAGAAATAGAGACTCATCAGACCAGGCAACGTTTTTCCAATCTTCTATTGTTAAATTTTGAGCCTTTGCGAATTGTAGCCTCAGTTTCCTGTTCTTAGCTGACAGGAGTGGAACCCGGTGTGGTCTTCTGCTGCTGTAGCCCATCCACCTCAAGGTTCGACGTGTTGTGCGTTCAGAGATGCTCTTCTGCATACCTCGATTGTAACGAGTGGTTATTTGAGTTACTGTTGCCTTTCTATCAGCTCAAACCAGTCTGGCCTTTCTCCTCTGACCTCTGCCATCAACAAGGCATTTGCGCCCACAGAAATGCCAATCACTGGATATTTTCTCTTTTACGGACCATTCTGCAAATCCCAGTAGATCAGCAGTTTCTGAAATACTCAGACCAACCCGTCTGGCACCAACAACCATGCCACGTTCAAAGTCACTTAAAGGTCCACTGAAGTGCCTTGAAACACGCAGCGTTATTCTATGTGGTGAAGTACTTCTAACTGAAACAAAAACATATCGCCCAGCCCCGCCCACTTATTCTTAATAGCCAATAGCGTTCCATTAATATCTGCTGGGCCAGAGCCGTGAGCTCGGTAAAGCCGCATTTGTAGCTTATGACAGCCACAGTCTAATAAATTATCCCACAGATTCAATATGAAACTCTTGCTTAAACAAAATAGTGATCATAATCATGCTGAGGCTGTGTAGTTTAATACATGCCAATCGCACATGAGCGCATATGATCTGCTCCATGTATTGCGTCTTTGTGTAGGGGACGGGACAATACGGACTCTAGAGAGCATTTGATTGGACAGAACGTTTGATGAGAAACTGAAGCGCACGGTGATATCATCAAAATCGTTGATTCATATTGGCGGAAGTGACGAGGCTGTAAGTTTTGAATGCCTATATCTTGTAAACGCGAATTTTGTCGTTGTTTTGAAGCACACTAAACTATAGATAATCTTAAGGCTAATATATTCATACTAAAAGCCAAAAAACTTTAATTTTGATTTCAGGGGAACTTTAAATCACCTTCTTCCCCATTCTGATGCTCGGTTTGAACTGCAGCAGATCTTCTTGACCATGTCTACATGCCTAAATACACTGAGTTGCTGCCATGTGATTGGCTGATTAGAAATTTGCATTAACAAGCAGTTGGACAGGTGTACCTAATAAAGTGGCCGGTGAGTGTATATGTGGATATTTCTCCCTTGATTTAAACTTAGACAACTCACTAACTGGAGAAAGCAATATTATAGATAGAGGATATGTATTTTAGTCAGAAGCAATGGTTTGCAATTAAAAACAGCTTGATCAATTTGCTTATTAATACAAACAAGCTTTTCACTTCACACGATATTAATTGATGGGCTGGACTGGAGTGGTGTGGATCACTTGTGGATTATTGTGATGTTTTTATCAGCTCTCATTCTGACGGCACCCATTCACTGCAGATGACCCATTGTGGAGAAAGTGATGGGATGCAAATTTTTGTTTTTTGGGTGAACTATTTCTTTTAAAGTCCTCTACTAACCCTTTGAAACACACAGTAAGCCTTGTACTGATGTATGTTCTGTTGAACAGGAGTTTGGACTAGAACATATTATGAATGAACAGAAAGCTGGAGTGTGTATTATGCCTTGCATATAGAGTTTTGCAAATAGCCTCAAGCTAAAGTCAACATCACAGTCTAACAAAACCATGATTAGCTGTTTGTTTGTGCTAGTGGGTTGCAGGTGGTATTAGGAAGAGAGGCATTCTCATTCCAGAGGGACCAAAAAATAAAAACAAAAAAATGTACGCCCTTAAGTGCAATATGAGTAATCTATATCCGATAACACTTTCTATGAAGCATGTATTTATAATACATTATAATGTTATTTCTAAGGCATTATAATGAATGCGTAATGCATTATGAAAAAAGTATATGTTATATCATCTCATGATTAATCATAACAATTATAATACATTGTATTACTTGCATATATGTGGTAATAACTTTAAGTGGTCTTTGTATGCTTTAAGTAAAGTGACATTCGTAACATGGCAAGATATGAGACTTATAATACATTATAGCTATGAGGAGGTAATCATATCTTAAAAGCTATAAGCACAAGTAAAAAATTATAATACATTAAAACTGTTCTCATGAATACTCATGCGATGATACAACATATTATAAGGTTTTTATAATGCATTATGCATTCATTATAATGCCTTAAGGATACCCTTATAATGTATTATAAATACAGGCTTCATAGAAAGTGTTACCCTATATCCTTAGGAGTACACACTTCATTAAGCACAGTAACTTTATTCAACACAGTACTTTTTTATTGTAAATTTTATTGTAATGAAATCAGCATACAACTATTAATGTGATGCAGCATGTTACAGCATAAATAAATAACAGCGCTCAGTTGCCACAAGTTGCATAGATGTTTTGAAGACTACATAAATGTACTAATAATGCAAAAACTTTATCCAGGCCAAAGATTTTTCAGTTTTATACATTCATGTGTTTTAGCTGGTGCTTCCAGCATAGCTGGGAACAATGATGCTGGCCCATTTATATATGACAGGAATGAAAAGCAGAGCAGAGCCGAGCAGCGATACTAAGAGAAATGCCCACAGGAAAACCCGGTCCAGAACCTGGGCCACAAACTTCCAGTCCTGAACAACCTAAAAAAAAAAAAGGTAATTACATTGGAATTAGGAATCAAAACTTATTTTAAGTCTACTTTAAGTCTAAAGTGAGACAATAACAGTCTTACCTCTCTGACTTCATTCTCCTTCACCACATGACGCGTGATGTAGCGTATAGAATCTAAGGCTGCATGTAGGCTATGCTCTGCATTGAGCAGAGGAGTGCTATCATGGCCTGAACTCTTTGCATAGCCCAGCCCTTCTTTTCCACTCTTTGCAGCGGTGGTTGCATAGCGGTCCACATGGCTGCGCATGCAGAGCAGTTTAGGCAGATGGTGCAGAAAGATACGGCGGACCCAGGGCGCCATGCTGTGATGAGTAGATGAGGAGCGATGATGGATGTTAATGGCAAAGACAGTGATGACAATGGAAAGCGTCACGAAGATCATAGTGAAGACCAGATATTCTCCAATGAGAGGAATCACCTGAGACAGAAAACATAAGAGCAAAGCAGAAAACATAGGTCATTGGGCAATTGCAAAAAAATAAATAATAATAATAATAATAATAATAATAATAATAATAATAATAATTACTAGAAATAAATGATTTCAATATGTGTTTAAAAAAATGAAATAGTAAATGTTAATTTAATACCTTAAAAATATAGTTCACCCAAAAATGAAAATTATGTCATCTTTTACCCAGTGTTGGGGAAAGTTACTTTTTAAAGTAAGGCATTACAATATTGAGTTACTCCCTAAAAAAGTAACTAATTACGTTACTTAGTTACTTTTTATGGAAAGTAATGTGTTACGTTACTTTTTAAATCTGTGCAGGGCATTGCTTGTTTGTTTTTAATATAAAAAGTTCTATTTTTGGCAAATGTAAAAGCCTTTTTACACCAAAAGCCTCAGGCTTAGAGAAAAGTAAATTCACGTCTGTATGGTAGACCGCAGAAGACTCTTCAGCAATATAAAAAAAGGAAAACAAATGTTAGATTATCTTGAGTAATTTTTGCTTATTAGTATGGATGAATTGGATCATCGAAAGTCGGCAGTAAAGACATCGGTTAATAAAATTGGATTAAATACATGAAGGATATTTGTATTACTTAACACATTTAATTATCGCAGGTTTTGCGTTGAATTTCAGTGTTTTTATTCATTTTGAAGAATACTGTACCTGTTTTTTTTAGTGAGTGAGATGAATTAATGCATGTTCACATTTATTCTAAATGTGTACTAAAGTAACATCTTACCCACAATTTCTCTCAACATAGGGACAGGAGAGCTTTTAATCAATAAATGGGGGAAAAAGAAACTGGCGTTACTTATTTGAAAAATTAACTCAGTGTCACAAACGGGACGACCAAGAGTGAGGATCCAAATGCAAGGCTTTATTAAGCAGATCGTAGTCAGACAGACAGGGTCGAAAACACCAGCAAACATGAACAGCGAAGACAATCCAATAGCGTAATCCAATAAACAAGCGTGGGTCAAAATCCAGGTGGGCAGTCCAAATGAAACAATGAAATGAAAACAAGAAACTAGAAAACTAAGACTAAGACTGGGAAAACAAAAACAGAACTATGGCTAGGGAACAACAAGGAGACTAGGAAACCTGAGAGCAAAGGAAAACGCTTGGTAGAGTCCGCTGGAGCAAAACAATACTTCGCGATGTGTGTGTGTGATGAGCTGGCTTTTATGTCTGATAAACAGGAAGTAACCATAGAGGCAGCAGAGGGAGCAGCAACAGTCAGTGGGGGTAAGGGCTCCCTCTGCTGGCCTGGCGTGACATAGCCCCCCCCCAAGGAGCGGCTTCCAGACGCTCCAAAAAACAACAGGAGGAAACAGTCCAGGGGAGCGGTGGGGGGGCCAGGAGACTGAGGCAGAACAGGTTGGGCAAAGGCCCTCCAGAGCAGGGCAGGAGATTCAGGAGCCCTCCAGGGCAGGGCTGGAGGCAGAGCAGTCCTTTGAGGTGGAGCAAGAGTCTTAGGAGCCCTCCAGGGCGGAGCAGGAGGCTTAGCGACCCTCCGGGGCAGAGCAGGAAGCGTAGAAGCCCTCCAGGGCGGAGCCGAAGGCGGAGCAAGGGGTTTAGGAACCCTCCAGGGCGGAGCAGGAGGCGGAGCGGCCCTCCAGGGCGGAGCAGGAGGCACAGGAGCCCTCCAGGGCGAATCAGGAGGCGCGGGAGCCCTCCAGGGCGGAACAGGAGGCGCAGGAGCCCTCCAGGGCAGAACAAGAGGCGCAGGGGCCCTCCAGGGCGGAACAGGAGGCGTAGAAGCCCTCCAGGGCGGAACAGGAGGCGTAGAAGCCCTCCAGGGCGGAACAGGAGGCCGCATCATGGACTGGGACCTGGGGAGAACAGAGATAGAGGAGGCAGACAGAGCAAGGAGAGAAGTAGAGAGTTCATGGGAGAACGTGGCCTCCATAGCCGTGACCAGGCAGACGAGAACTTCAGGAACGACTTTCGTGGCAGTTCCTGGGCAGACAGAGACTTCTGGAACGGCCCCAGACGCCAAGACAGAGATGACAGGGAACCTAGGCGGTGCAGGCAGAGCAGGGAGTCTTGGCGGGGCAGACAGAGCAAGGGACCTTGGCGGAGCAGACAGAGCAAGGAGTCTTGGCGGAACAGGCAGAGCAAGGAACCTTGGCGGAGCAGGTAGAGCAAGGAGTCCTGGCGGAGCAGATATAGCAGGGAACCCTGGCGGTGCTGGCAGAGCAGGGAGCACTGGCGGTGCTGGCAGAGCAGGGAGCACAGGCGATGCGGGCAGAGCGTGAAGCCTTGGCTGAGCGGGCAGAGCGTGAAGCCTTGGCGGAGCGGGCAGAGCGTGAAGCCTTGGCGGAGCGGGCAGAGCGTGAAGCCTTGGCGGAGCGGGCAGAGCGTGAAGCCTTGGCGGAGCGGGCAGAGCGTGAAGCCTTGGCGGAGCGGGCAGAGCGTGAAGTTCCGCTATGTACGCCACCTCCGAAAGAGGTATAGGCGCAGCGGACATGCCTGTAGATGAGGTCTCCAGAACAAACTTGTGGGCAGACTCATGGGCCGAAGAGGCAACTGGGGCGCAGTGTGCAGCCCACACACTCAAAATGGCGATAGCCATAACAGGTAACACAGTTGGCAGAGGAATGCCCTCCGGGTCATTGGGCGTGGGGCTTGGGAGCGTTGGCTCTGTGTGACTTGGGAGCGTTGGTTCTGCATGGCTTGGGAGCGTTGGCTCTGCATGGCTTGGGAGCGTTGGCTCTGTATGGCTTGGGAGTGAAGGCTCTGGATGCTCAGGGGAGATGTGACTTGGCAGTGAAGAAGTAGCTATGACCTGACTCGTCATGACAAGAGCAGCAGTGACTTGATTTGGCGTGAGAGGGACAGCTGTGGCTTGGCTTGGCTCGGAGGGAACAGCTGCTTGACTTGGCCTGACAGGAACAGCAGCTGTATCTTGACTTGTCCTGGCAGGGACAGTGACTGTGACGTGACTTGACTCGGCAGGGACAGCAGCTGTAACTTGACTTGACTTGGTAGGAACGGCAGCTGGTGCAGGTTCGAGAGAAGCAGATATGACGTTCACAGGCGATGGCTTGGTTGACGTGGCGTGAGCAGACGCTGGCTTGGTTGACGTGGCGCTAGCAGACGCTGGCTTGGCTGATGTGGGGCGAGCAGACGTTGGCTCGGCTGACAGTAAGGGACCAGCCGAACGAGCTGACAGCAGTGGTGGGTCCTCCAAGCTAGACATTAGTCTCTGATACGTCCTGGAAGGGTGAGAGTCTGACGCTGTAGCCACCCTGTTAATAACAGCCTCAGGTATGGCGGCCATTTTGTGTGCCAGCACGGGCGTGGCGGTCATCTTGGGTGCAGGCTCTGGCGTGGCGGCCATCTTTGCAGCAGGCTCTGGCGTGGCGGCCATCTTTGCAGCAGGCTCTGGCGTGGCGGCCATCTTTGCAGCAGGCTCTGGCGTGGCGGCCATCCTTGCAGCAGGCTCTGGCGTGGCGGCCATCTTAGCAGCAGGCTCTGGCGTGGCGACCATCTTAGCAGCAGGCTCTGGCGTGGCGGCCATCTTTGCAGCAGGCTCTGGCGTGGTGGCCATTCTGACCGGGAACTCAGGAACGGAAGCCATCTTATGAACGTGCTTTGGAACGGCGGCCATCTTGTGAGCAGGGTCTGGAAGAGCGGCCATTTTGCGAACAGGATCAGGAAGGGCGGCCATCTTGGGTGCAGTCTCAGGAAAGGCGGCCATCTTATGAGCTGACTCGGGAAGGACAGCCATCTTGGAAGCAGGCTTTGGGACGGCGGCCATCTTGTGAACTGGCTTGGGGGTGGCAGCCATCTTGTGAACAGGCTTGGGGATGGCGGCCATCTTGTGATCGGGCCTTGGGGTGTCAGCCATCTTGTGAGAGAAGTCAGACGTGGTAGATTTCTTGTGAGCTGGGTCCAATCGGGTGACCATCTTGAATGCGGACTCAGGAAGGATGGTCATTCCGAAAGCTGATTCGGGAAAGGCGGCCATTTTGTGAACAGGTTTAGGGAAGGTAGCCATCTTGTGAAGGGGCTCCTGAAAGGCAGACATCTTATGAACAGGCTTTGAACTAGCAGACATCTTGTGCTTTGGCTCTGGGCTAGTAGACATCTTGTGCTGTGGCTCGAAGCTAGCAGACATCTTGTGCTGTGGCTCGAAGCTAGCAGACATCTTGTGCTGGGGCTCTACTAGAATACCCACAGTACATGGAGAGCCGCATAACGACAGTGCATAGTTCATATAATCCTTCAGTGAGCATAAGGATTTCCCCCCAGGCAACATTGATCTTGTTGGTTCATTCAGCCCCATACGGAATAAGTCCTTAAAGTATACCTCATCAAAAAATGATACTTTATGCAACAACTCACTGAAACGTTGAACATATTCCTTGATGGGGAGATCTCCTTGTCTGAGGAGCAGAAGTTGGTCGACTGGGTCCATGTTGTGATGCTGGTGGTGAGTAAAGCCGCTGGATCCGGGTGTGGCGAAGTATTCTGTCACAAACGGGACGACCAAGAGTGAGGATCCAAATGCAAGGCTTTATTAAGCAGATCGTAGTCAGACAGACAGGGTCGAAAACACCAGCAAACATGAACAGCGAAGACAATCCAATAGCGTAATCCAATAAACAAGCGTGGGTCAAAATCCAGGTGGGCAGTCCAAATGAAACAATGAAATGAAAACAAGAAACTAGAAAACTAAGACTAAGACTGGGAAAACAAAAACAGAACTATGGCTAGGGAACAACAAGGAGACTAGGAAACCTGAGAGCAAAGGAAAACGCTTGGTAGAGTCCGCTGGAGCAAAACAATACTTCGCGATGTGTGTGTGTGATGAGCTGGCTTTTATGTCTGATAAACAGGAAGTAACCATAGAGGCAGCAGAGGGAGCAGCAACAGTCAGTGGGGGTAAGGGCTCCCTCTGCTGGCCTGGCGTGACACTCAGATATGTTCTTCTCAATTAAAAAAATGATGTATTACTTTACTAGTTACTTGGAAAAAGTAATATTATTAAGTAACTTGTGTTACTTGTAATGCATTACCCCCAGCACTGCTTTTACCCTCATTCCAAACCCATAGGACTTAAAGGTTAATCTTAGAAACACACATTAAGATATGTTTTATGAAAAGACATTAAAAGTCCCTCTATTGAAAGATAAGGTTAGCAAAACTTCTAAAGAAAATCCAAGCATGAAGGTGTTATAAAGGCATTTAATTAAAATAAATGAATTTCAATTTTCAAGATTAACGTGTTATGGGTTTGGAAGAACATGAGGGTACGTAAATATAGACAGAATTTACATTTTGGGTTACTTATGCCTTTAAGTAAACATTAACTAAATATTTTAGCAAAATCTTTTATTTTCTTAATTTCTCCTTCTTTGACAACAATTTGAAACAACCTGATAAATTAATTATATAGATGTACTATATCATATATACAATTCCATATACCCAATTATTAGAATTATATATTGTATGTGTGGTTTAATATAGAAATTGTTCCTGGCACTTTGATGTTTTAAGTAACAGAATCTGCCACAGCAACTGCAGAATGACAAAACAGCTCAAATACAGAAAAGAACTTTTAATGCCTTCATGAATAAGCTTAGATTTGGTGTAAAATTTTATCACACAGATAACCAATAGCTTACAACTACTACAAGCTATTCTTGTTTTGCTACAAAAATGTGAAATGATTTAAAATTTGTGGCACACTAACTTTAAACAAATCACTTAATATAGCTTTGAATTTTTTAACCACCTTTGAGGAGGAAGGGATGATCTCTTCTATCACCAGAAGGAAGACAGTAAGAGAGACGAGGACAGATGTGCAGAGGGAGATTTTCTCCCCTCCGTTAGATGGGAGATAAAACACCAGCACGGTCAGGAAAGACAGTCCAATGCAGGGGATGATGAGGAAGAGTGTGTAGAAAAGAGGAAGACGTCGGATAATAAAGGAGTAAGTGATGGACGGATAGAAAAAGGTCCCATCACTTCTCAAACTCCGGCTACCCGTGGCCTTCACAATCTCCCATTCACCGTTGTCAAAATAGTCACGTTTGTCCACATGTACGTCCTCAAGGAGAATGTCCACCTTAAAAAAAGAAGTATTAAGCAATTGTTAAATAAATATTCATATATTAAACACAAAAAAGCTATGACTTTAAGAGGACTAACAATTTAGACTATGAGTCATTTTAGCTACTTTTCTGGCGCTTGATTAAAGTGGTCACTATGCACTGACGATGGCAAGGTAGATAATGTCAAGTAAAAAAACGTTGTAATTTTATTTATTTATTTTTTTTTTTTCATTTCTAATTGTAAACATTGGTTTTAATGCCTTTAAAGGTGCCATAGAATGGAAAACTGAATTTACCTTGGCATAGTTAAATAATAACAGTTCAGTACATGGACATGACATACTATGAGTCTCAAACACCATCGTTTCCTCCTCCTTATATAAATCTAGTGTTTGCAAAAGACCACCGAAAAATAGGTCAATTCCAACAGAACACAGACTGTTACGAATCATCCCTGGGATCGTTAATAGTTACGCCTCCAACATTTGCATCGCCCAATCATCGGTAACGTCAGCACATCAGTAAAACAAGGAGAGTCACTGAAGGGACACGGTTAGCTTAATGCTAGCGCTAGCCTGTTACATTGCAGTATATAGGATTGCACTTACCACATAAACAGAGAGACGACTGCGCTGATGATGGTGAATGATTTACAGATCTTGAGAATCACTAACAAGCAGCTGAACGTGTGTGTTAAGAAGCACTCCCTCTGCATTGTAACTTTACACAGAGCACATGCATCACAGTAATGAGACTAAAATGTCGGCGATTCAAAACGGCAGATTCAACAAACCGCATATTAAAAGTGGCTAGAGCTCCTAATTAAATATATATTTTTATCCATGTGCCAGCTATAGAGATGAGCAGCTCTGTGAAACAGCCAATCACAGCAGAGCTCATTAATATTCATGAAACTTCCAAATAAGGCAATAACAGAGCATTTCATTCTAGGGACAAATCCTAGGGTTGTAAATGGACCTGTAAAACCGTTTCTAAAGACTTTTTGCCCTTTCCTATGCCATATACCTTCTGTGTAGATATCAGAGAACAACTTAAAATATTGTATAAATGCATTCTATGGCACCTTTAATAATAGTTACAGCATACTTGAGAACCATCGTAGGTCCAGGAGCCAAACTTCATGGAGCAGTTCTGAAGGTCAAAGGGGAAGAACGTCACATCGATGGTGCAGGCAGATTTGTAGTTGGCAGGAGGGGTCCAGGAGATAGTGCCGTCATATCTCACCACTGCTTTAGTCACCGTGGCCTCGAAATTACCATCTGCACTGCAGGTGAAAATCTTTTTTAGCTGACATACAGACAAGTCCAAAATAATATTCTGTTGTCAAAATAAATGCTCAAAGTAGCAATTAACATCACAAAAATCCCGATTTTTATACTTTTACAAACATGGAAGAAATTTGGAAAAATGTGGAAAAAATTATTGACCTTTATAAATTATAATGGCTCTCTAATCCATTTTCTATCCTTTGCCATTTCCACAGACTTTGTGCACAAAAGTATTTAAAGGAGTAGTTCATTTTTAGAACAAAAATTTGCAGATAATGTACTCACCCCCTTGTCATCCAAGATGTTCATGTCTTTCTTTCTTCAGTCGTAAAGAAATCTTTTTTGAGGAGAACATTGCAGGATTTCTCTCCATATAATGGACTTCGATGGTGCCCACGAGTTTGAACTTCCAAAATGCAGCTTTAAATGGTTCTAAATGATCACTGCCGAGGAAAAAAGGGTCTTATCTAGGTTATTTTCTACAATTTATATACTTTTTAACCTCAAATGCTCATCTTGTCTAGCTCGGTGTGTACTCTGCGTAGAGATTAAAAAGTATATACATTTTTAAAAAATAACAATCATTTTGCTAGATAAGACCCTTCTTCGTCGGCTGGGATCATTTAGAACACTTTGAAGCTGCATTTAAACTGCATTTTGGAAGTTCAAACTCATAGAAGTCCATTATATGGAGAGAAATCCTGAAATGTTCTCCTCAAAAAAACATAATTTCTTTACAACTGAAGAAAGAAAGACATGAACATCTCGGATGACAAGGGGGTGAGTACATTATCTGTACATTTTTGTTTTGAAAGTGAACTACTCCTTTAACTCGTGAAACCATAAATTTGCAGTGTGAAGGTACGAAAAAAAATACGACCTCACGTTATGTGTATTTACACACTGCTTCCGAAACTTTCGTCTGTCATAAAAAAAATTGGGATCAGGTTTGATTTTCTGCATTTTTGCATCCGTAACAAGCATTTTGATAGGGAAGGATGACGAATATGAAAAAAAAAAAAAAAAAAAAAAAAATTCGAACCCAGTGTGCAATGGCCTTTTTTCTTTGTCAGGTCACAAAAACAAAAATCAAACTTAATCTTAGCATTCCTGTAAAATTTAACTAAATGTAGAGTGTATTTTGGGTGGTACAGTGGAATGACTATTTAAACTTGATTGCACTTCAGATTAAATATTTTCCAAGATTGTAATGATTTCAATGCTCAACAGACTGTCTAGTACCAGACTCCTTTCTTCTTCTTTAAAAATGGATTTTAAAGAAGAAGTAACTCACGCATGTTTTAGGTATAAGTAATCTCATTTAGTATAAATATTTAAAATATGCATATATTACTATACATAATACCATTCTTAATATCCAGAAAACCACATACTTGTCATAGAGCACAATGTCAGGAATCCAGATGGAGTCTGAGGGAACTCTGATGGAGGTGATGCCCAGATAATGATCCGGATTCCATCTGAGCTTCATGTCTGTCCACTCCTGAATGCAGAGAGACATGGATTTATGTGTAAAGCTGATACCATATAAGTAAATAATCTTGTTTTCTATTTAAAATACGATTTTTTTGCTTACCCCATTGGCAGATTATTTTGCTTGTTCTAAGCTAAAGATTTAATTTTGACATTTTATTTTTCTGAAAACAAGAAAAGAATTTTTTACATGTGTAGTAAATCCTTCTTGATTTAAGAATGTTACTTATTTTGGCTGGAAACAAGACAAAAAATCTAAGTAAGAAAAGCATTTTTTGCAGTGTGGGTCTCATTGACTGCCATTATATGACTGACAGACTGCAACGGTTTGAAGTTAAAAATCTCTGTTTGTGTTCTACTGAAGAAACAAAGTCACCTACATCTTGGATGCCCTGGGGGTAAGCAATATCTTTAAGTCCTGCTTTACCTGCTTCATCCAAACATTGGTTGTCATCAGCTGATTCTTTTCATCCTGACCAAACAAAGAAAAATCAAATATTATAGTCATGTTATTATATTAACCTTAATCTTCTGTTGAAATTGATTTTATATGTTCTTTATGTTTGCGGTCATAAATATTGCATGCTGTAATGCTGCACATGTTTATATTGTTAATGATTTATCCTAACCCTAACCCTTTTACCTATCTAATTCCAAACAGAACATTAAGGTTAATAATATTTGTGAAATCCCTTATGATAGAGATTTTCCTGATGTAATGTGTAAATTAAGATTTTGCCTGGATGAGGAGTTCTCACCACGTCCACCAGCTGGGAGATAGCCAGGCCAAATTTGACCTGCACCGTTCCATTTAGATCCTCCACTGGTCTCACCCATTTCTGGTAGCTGCTGAAGAGATGTTTAAACAGCTTGTCTTCTGTCTTGGCATAGGAAGACAGCACAGGAGGCCCTTGAACAAAACAACAACTTCATTTTAATCTCTCACATTCAATCAGGAGGGACTGAGACACTAAACAACAGTAATTAGATGGCAACAGTCCCAGATACAAGGGCCGCATAGGTTTATAGAAGGTGTGACAATCTGGTTGACACTCCCCTAATGATCATATTGATCTCACGATAAACAGCTCACCCAGGACATATAGGTTTCGTAACAACCTTGCACATGCCCCTTCTAAAGCTTTCCTTCAGGCCAGAGAAGAATTGACCCACCAACTGAGTCAGTTTTTTTTCCTCCATTTCTGACGCTTAGGATTAACTAGATTTACTAACAGAAAACCCTACCATTAAAAGACCTTGTGTGAGGATTTACTGACACACAGTAAAAGATTATAATGGAAAGGCATGGACAGTTTTTGCAGCTGATCTTATTGCATATGCATTTGTAGGAGTTTTTTGTGTCACACACAAAATTTATGGGAGAAAAGTGTTGAAATAAATCATTTAAGAGGATTTATTAAGTCAGTTTACTACCCCAAAAAAGCATGTCTTAAACTATTTTGCACTTAACATGGCAGCGACAGTTGCTAATTTGCACTGCTCTTTGTAAATTGCATTGGTCTTTATGGAAATGTGCTGGCTGCGTCTGTGTTCTTTAATTTGCACACTGTCAGAACTTTACACTCCCATCAGCACTTTAATAGGATTGCAATCTCATTCTAATTTGCTGTTTAGTAAATCTGGCCCATAGTGCATAATGTTAAGCAATATTATCCATCTGACTGCACTGACACTATTAGATGTGATTAAAAGAGTTGAATAGATCTGCTACGTGGCTGAATCCAATTTGTTTCAGAATTAATGAATGTTGCAACATCTACACGACATGTTATGCAACTGAATCGAATCAACATTGAACTAACTTGAGCTGACTTGAGTAAAGACACTATTGCTTTCTTATAGCTTGAACTGAGCTTGTTTCATGATTACCTTTACACAGTTATTAAACTGAACGGACTATATAATGACACTATTTCTTTTTTTCTTTCAGCTATTTCATTCAGATGGTGTCATATTTGAAAAAGTTTGCTTCATTGATTCTGTTAATTTCCTGTTTATCACCGTGAAGCTGTTTTATAACAATATTGTATTAAGTGCTACATATTTATGATAATGACTTGACTATGATGACTTGACTTGACTCATTGACAAATTCACAACAACAGAGTGAATTCTAGACTGAGCCTTTGAGCTTGTGCCTTTCAAATCTGCCATAAAAATAACTTATGTTGTAATATGCAGCATGTACTTGATCAACTCTAATATAGCTCAGTTGGCGTTGTTATTGGATCTCCAGCAGCTGCTGCTATCATGCCAGCATCCTGTGTTATCAGATTTTCCTCTCAGGGTCTCCACAGTCTGAGTCAATAAGGGAAACCCAACATGATTTGCTGAACACGTGTTCATTTCTGCGGGGGCAGGTACAGTTATGAATGGACATTTATGAATCCCTGAATGTGAAATTGGTTTAGATGATCTGGGTTGTGTTACCATCACTGGTAGGGGGGATGTACTTTAATGTGAATGTCATACACTATAGCTCTGTTCCACAAGCTAGTGAGCTGCCTACATAAGCAGTGCATCTAATGAAAGCATCCTAACTAGGGATGCACCGAAATGAAAATTCTTGGTCGAAGCCGAACAAAATTACACACTGGGCCGAAAGCCGATTACCGGTTTTTCACCATTGCATAAATTAAATAGCCAATATTTGCTTTTTGCAGTTTTGTCTTGCTTTTCAAAGAAAAAAAAAACAATTACAAAACAGCAATTTAAAAATATTTATTTAACACTGAACATTTTTAACATTCTAGTAAACATTATCGACTACCAACGAAGCACAATTTAACTTAAAATTAATAAGTTAGTGAAATAATATTCTTTGGCCATTTTTAAGATCTTGAATCAGGCATGTGTTTTTAATGTACAAATAAATGCAGCCTCGTTATTTTTGTGTTACTTTTTTTTTATTTGACAGAACAATAGTAAAATTACAATACTAACATTTATGAATGTTGATTTTTATTTTGTCAGAAACCCGCAAGACGACCTCAGTTCTACTTTTTATGAATGATTCTCATCACGCAGATTTTTCCCTGAGCTTTGGACTTTGGCTAACGAGCTTGAGCACTGTCCGAATAAATTTGTGCATGTATAGACAACATAACATTCTGTAGTTTATTCACTAATGGTTTGAAGCCATTTGGTGATTTCAGTCATCATACAGTAACCAGCAACAACCTGCCATTTCTCTTCTCATGGAAGACATGCGATGCGATATTAAACAGTTTCTTGCTGTCTGTGCTTGTAATGATTTTTGCATCTTTCTCTGACAGTTTTAAATGTTTCCACACTGCCGACATGTTTGCTGCATTAGTGTGCGCCTCTATTTGATTGCATCACATTATTGTTCGGTATAATTAATCAGCCTTTTCTGCTTATTTGGCCAAAAAGAAAGACCGAAAGAGCTTTATTTGCCATTTTCGGCCGAATAATTTTGGTTGCCGAACATTTAGTGCATCCCTAATCCTAACTGAAATGGAACCTCAGATGGGACTGATTTAGAATGATTTACATATGCAGTAACTCAACAATTGATAGCAGAAGCACAACTGATTTCAAAGGAATTTGTTGTAAGAATGTTGCTAAAATTAGAAATTATCTACAAAAATGATAAGCATCTACAGACTTACAGGTCCTTCTCAAAAAATTTGCATATTGTGATAAAGTTCATTATTTTCTGTAATGCACTGATAAACATTAGACTTTCATATATTTTAGATTCATTACACACATTTGAAAGTAGTTCTAGCCTTTTATTGTTTAATATTGATGATTTTGGCATACAGCTCATGAAAACCCAAAATTCCTATCTCAAAAAATTAGCATATTTCATCCGACCAATAAAAGAAAAGTGTTTTTAACACAAAAAAAGTCAACCTTCAAATAATTATGTTCAGTTATGCACTCAATACTTGGTTGGGATCCTTTTGCAGAAATGACTGCTTCAATGCGGCGTGGCATGGAGGCAATCAGCCTGTGGCACTGCTGAGGTGATGTACATTATTTATTTATGTTCTGCACTAATTTTGGGTAAGTACATATGTTAAATCATGCATGCAAAAATATATATGTGTGTATGTTTTATAACAACGCATACCTGTTTTGACTCTAAACTGCATGCAAAAATTGTTTCTGAAATTCTTTTTTTTTTATGTCTGAAGCTAGATGTAATATAAGACACAATCAAACATCTAGCCTCACTGAGGCTCAAGGGAGTGATTTGACCTAGAAGTCATGAAACACTGTGAGTGTCATTTTTCTCATTTCTGTCTAAAATTGAGGTTGTCAGCCACTGCCTTTGCATTTATCCTACAAAAAGTGTGCTACGACCCAAATAGTGTTTATTGATTACATTCTGTGCCTATTATTCAGCTCCATATTTAGATATTGACTGGATTTTGCAATTTTATTTGTGTCTCAAAGCTCAGTTTCTGTGCTTATAAATCTTGCTTATTGTTCATTTCACAGACAACCGCAGATGCTATTCTGGTTTCAGCTTGTTTTCCCTTTAATCAATATCTGTGGTCGTGCTCTCCCTTAATCAATAAACAAATTATTAGAAAATGCATAAATCCTTAGGTCACCCTGTTCCAGCTGACCTGTATTATATCTCAAAGAACACTATTGTGCTTATCGCAATATTCTATCTTATAATAAAGTATTTTTTGCTGAATTAAAAAAGCGGCATATTAATCAACTGAATGCAAAATGCAAAAACTGGCATAACAAATACAAGAAATGCATGCATAAATCCAGTAGATAGAATCCAATATGACTAAATCAACCTGACTATGTTAGGTTATACTATAAAAAAAAATTTAAGGGTCAGCTCAGGAAAAATCACATTTTCACATTTTGCAGTGTACCAAAGCTGACCCAAGGGAAAAGCTGAGAACATTTATTTCCTCAAGAACCATGCTGTAAAATGTGTCACTTGAACCCAAAAGGGATGCCTGATATTACATATCTGAGGTGCACTGCGTGTGCATGGAATGGAATTATTAGTTTATGATGATTTATTCTCAGTTGCTGCCAGTTACATATTTCTACATTGGCAATATTTTGAAATCATCTAAATCTACAATTTTTTTGTTTTGCACTTAGATTTGCTGTTTTTGTGACTACTTTACAAGCCACATGCAGTATTGTGGCACATCTTCTAGCCCCTCACTGACTGAAAGACCATCTATTTTGAAGTGTGATCTTATCTGCACCTCTCTTTCACTGAGAGCCTCTATCACAGAGAGTGTCAGAGAGCAAGAGATCTGTTGGAAATAATAATTAGATAAGGAGATGTGAGTCACAGATGGACAAGTGAGTGAACCACAGGTCAGATTTCATCCAAAAATAATACTTAAATTATATTATATTATATTATATTATATTATATTATATTATATTATATTATATTGTATTATATTGTATTATATTATATTATCAGAAAACCATAGAGAAGGGTATTTTAACAAGAATGCCATCTTTGAAATGTATTTTTTTTAATCCAGTATAGTTCATGTAAAATTAACAGTAAAAATACAGGAAATATATAGATTTTTAAACTGAATTAACTAAATAAACATTTTAACAGTTAATCTATTGGCAATACATTTACTTGTTTACTTGCACAAATTATAGGTATTAGGATAAGCTGACATTCAACATATTTCAGCCATCTTAGTCCAGTATAAATAGTAGTGTTGTGCACATTTTACAAAGATAAACATAAAATCTGTAACACAAGATCAAATTAAAATCAATTTTGGTCTCATGAAAGAGTTGTGGCAGCAGCACACTGCAAAAACGCTTTTCTTACTTTTGTATCTTTTCTCAGCCAAAAATATCTAACAATTCTTTAATCAAGGATTTTCCAAAAGAGTAAAAACAAGTCTTAGAATGAGCAAAATAATTTGCCAAAGGGGTAAGCATTTTTTTTTTTTTCAAACACAAAACAATATTATTTTTCTTACCCTACTGACAGATTATTTTTCTTGCTACAAGCAAAACGCACTTAATTTTGACTAGTTTTTTTTTCTGAAAACAAGACAATAATTTTTACTTGTCTAGAAAATCCTTCTTGATTTAAGAAATTTTAGATATTTTGGCTGGAAACAAGACAAAAAATCTAAGTTAGAAAGGCATTTTTTGCGGTGCAGTCGCTTGCACTGACTATATCGGGGTGGCGAGCAACGGTCCTGGAGAGTTTTGCTTTAACCCTAATCAAACACATCTAAACAAGCTAATCAAGGTCTGAAGATGTAGAAAGTTACAGGCAGGTGAGTTTTTATTAGGGTTGGAGCTGATGTTTGCAAGGCTGTGGCTCTCTACGACCAGAGGTTTCCACCCCTGGACTACACTCCGGTGCTTTAAAAGGTTCTTCACAGCGATGCCATAGAAGAACCATTTTTGGTTCCACAAAGCACCATTCAGTCAAAGGTTCTTTAAAGAACCATCTCTTTCTTACCTTTTTATAATCTGAAGAACCTTATTTGCCACAAAGAACCTTTTGTGAAACAGAAAGGTTCTTCAGGTGTTAAAGGTTCTTTATGGAACCATTTAGATTATTCTATGGCATCGTGAAGCACCTTTATTTTTAAGAGCGTATATCATCAAGAGCAGCGCAAGGAAATCCACATTGGAAAATTGCACATTGATTATTAAATTTTGGGTTGAATTATGACCTGGGCATACTTTTGACAGGTTTGGTGAGATTTCACCCATGCACAGACGTTAGCCGAGGTCAGAGGCACTCACCTATAGAGGAGCAGAGGACAGTACAGCAGACAAGCAGGAGGAGAGATCTGACAGTGCTGTGAGCTGTTACCATGATACCATCAGGAGCAGCAAAGCCACAGAGAAGACCTGCAAGCAGCCATGAACATGCATGCACTTTAATACGCACAAACAGTCTCTCAGAGCTCTCAAGCTTGTTAGCCGTTAAACATACATGTGATATGCAGTGAAGAAGACCTGCATGCTGCATCTTTTGCATCTTCCACGTATGTGCAAATGACCACAAATATATCTTCAGTATTTACAATCTAGGAATAACATTACCATGTTCAGCATCATGCACATGTGAACGGACATTTACACAAGCACACAAAGGATGCATCTATCCACCTGCCTGTTGAGGTTATGCACACATTCATCAGTCAGCAAACACCCAGTGTCCCTCGTTCTATTTATCTCCTATTCTTTTCTTTGTCATTTTCTTTTCCTTACCTGATTATGAACTGGAACAGAGCGGAATCTTTAGAATTGTTCTTTTCCATTTGGCTGTCGTGTGTCCATGCCAACCAGCATGTTTGTGGCTGCTTACTCTCTCTCACACACACACACACACACACACACACACACACACACACTCCGTCACGGTCTCCCACTGCTCCTCCTCCTTCTCCAGAAAGGCAAGCCTACCCCCCTCACCCCCTTGCATTTTCCCGCACAGCAAGAAACAGCCAATCACAGCCCTGGATCTTCTATTATCTTGTAAATTCTGCCACCTCCTGTTCAAAAATATGCACACGTGTTAATGAGAGTACAGCAAAGGTCTTCAACCTTTTAGGTTAATGAGCCTTTGGTGGATAGAGAGATTGATCAGACACCCTTTACTGCATATTGTGTAAAATCGACAGACTTATGGCCTGGACTATAAATAACACATGTATTGTATACCACATTAAGGTCAACATGATAACTGACCCCATTTGCACTCTTCTTCTTATGTTCTTTCTGGTCATATTGTGAATGATTTACATTATGAACCTTTAATTACAATATAATAACATATTAATAAATTACAATATAATAATACAATATAATAACTCACTTGCACTCTTGAAAATAGAGGTGCTTCAAAAGGTTCTTCAAGCGATGCCATAGAAGAACCATTTTTGGTTCCACAAAGAACCGTTCAGTCAAAGGTTCTTTAAGGAATCATTTCTTGCTTACATTTTTTTATAATCTGAAGAAACTTATTTGCCACAAAGAACCTTTCGTGAAACAGAAAGGTTCTTCAGATGTTAAATGTTCTTTATGGAACCATTAAAGTCAACATGATAACCGACCCCATTGCATTATTCTTCTTATGTACTTTCTGGTCATATTGTGAATGATATACATTGTGAATCTTTAATTAAAATATAATAAAATATTGCCTTTCTGCTAAAGTCACTTTATGCTTAAAAATAAAGGTGCTTCAAAAGGTTCTTCAAGAGATGCCATAGAAGAACCATTTTTGGTTCCATGAAGAACCATTCAGTCAAAGGTTCTTTAAGGAACCATTTGCTTACATTTTTATAATCTGAAGAACCTTATTTGCCACAAAGAACCTTTTGTGAAACAGAAAGGTTCTTCAGATGTTAAAGGTTACTATGGAACCATTTAGACAAAAAGGTTCTTCTATGTCATCGTGAAGCACCTTTATTTTTAAGAGTGTGAGCTGTACCATGCACGCAAGTTTTCATTACTGTTTTTGTTAATACAGTACTGCCATTCTGGGAGGACCACCCTCTGCTGTTAATACTGAAATGAATATGGATACCTGCTTATCTTTAATTTTGTTTTGGCCTTTATGTTAAATATTGACATTCTTCATTGTATCGTTTGAGGGAAAGAAATGCTATTTTATCGCTTTGCATGATAATTCGATTTACTATTACAATTCTCGATGCAACATGAATGACATACAATGATGACATTTTTACAATCACAGTTTCACAAAGCATTGTTAAAAAATACCCATAACATCGAGTGAAAATGGAAGGAAAAAAAATATTATAATTTAGAGGTTTAGAATTGCATACAAATATAGTAAGTCCAGTTACACTCTTAAAAATAAAGGTGTTTCATGATGCCATAGACGAACCTTTTTGTTTAAATGGTTCCATAAAGAACCTTTAAAATCTGAAGAACCTTTCTGTTTTACAAAAGGTTCTTTGTGGCACATAAGGTTCTTCAGATTATAAAAAGGTAAGAAAGAGATGGTTCTTTAAAGAACCTTTGATTGAATGGTTCTTCATGGAACCAAAAATGATTATTCTTTGGCATCATTTTTTGGAAGAACATTTTGAAACACCTTTTCTTTGAGCGTGTATATACAGGATCTAAAGTTTGCCATTGTTAAGCATCTGCACCAACTCATAGAAAATAACTAAAACAATCCAGGTTTTATTTAGTACAGTTGGTAAATTAACAAAAATCTGACATTGCAGAACAAAGCATTCTATCACAGTTGTAATTACTTTATGAATTTCTTCATTGAGAAAAACAATTGTAGGTGTACTACTTTTGGCAGCATCTTATGGTTCAGTCTGTAGCAAACCTCAAAAACTATTACAATGCTTTATAACATTGCAAGGGAGAATGAAATAATCTTATCATTGCATCTAAACCTGACTAAACTAATGAAAGAAGTGTTACCTGCACCAGGAAATCCCCTCTTCATTATCTCTAGGTCTTGTCCCAAACCCCTTTGAGTTGGTAAGTTAAGCCTTTCATTAAGAAACCACTACAAGATCCAAATGAATTAGCAAATTCCACAAATTTAAAATCCAGTTTATGTCTAAAATATTAGAAAAATAATGTATCTCCCAATTAGGCTCCTTCTTACAGAAGAAAAAAATATATGAGAAGTTTCAGTCAGGTTTTAGGCCCCATCATAACAGAAAATGTCAAGTCAAATCACCTTTATTTATACAGTGCTTTTAACAATACAAGTTGTGTCAAAGCAACTTTATAGTATGAAATAGGACAATAGTGGATTAAATAGGACAATAAATGTACAAGTTTAAATGAAAAAAAAATACATTCATCTAGCTTTGGACCAAGGCTGCATCTCCACTAGATTTACTTGATCTCAGTTCTGCATTCATTATCGATCATGATGTACTCCTAGTTCGCTCACTGGACTACACTGGAATTCAGTGACAGGTATTATGAAGATTCAGCAAGGAGTGCCACAAGGTTCTGTTTAAGGCCCTCTGCTAATTTCAATATACGCACATGCTGCCATTGGAAAATACTGTTAAAAGTCAGGGGATTAGTTTCCATTGGTATGTGGAAGAAACCCAGCTATGTTTCTTCAAGACCAGGTGAAAATTTCTAAATGATCTGAGCTAATGTTCAGGGCGTAAACCCACTATAGATATATTTTTATTCAAGCATATACAAAAAGGCAATCAAATATCATGCTTGATATAATGTAAAGTAACTAAAAGGTTGGACAGAGTTTATGGATTCTAACATTTTTTTAATGTGCATTTTAGATTTATAACCATTAACAGCAAAGCCGAAATCTACCTTCTTGCTGTTTGTTTAAAGTTCAATGGGTTGCAGTTACAGAAAGTCATTGTGTAAATTTCCATTGCAGTGCAACTGACTGTGGTTACAGCTATTATATGAGTAGATGTGCATATGCAGTACTAGGCGTGTGATGCAGAACTTTGCTCTATTTCTAATTTTGCCTCTAGTGAGGCGGCCTTTGCTGAGACATATGATGGAAAGTGGTTAAATTCAGTATCTGAAGTGCATGTGTGAGTGTTTGTGGTTATACATGTGTTGCACCCTGGGCATTAGTTCAAAACCTGCACAGCCCAAAATCTGATTGCTTGTTTGTTGATTGTATTTTTCTCAGTTTGACCAGCCAATTTATATTTTGTTTCATCTGACTATCTGTACTATACTTATTATAAATGTGAACTGTGTGTCATAACATCATACTCAGAGACACTTTAAGGCACTAGCACTGAAACCGTTTGCAAAACTTCCATCAGGTGTATTTTTAAGTGGCAGAGAACACAAGATCACATTTGTACAGACAAATCTCCCTGTTTTACATAATGTAAGTGCTCAGTAGACAAAGTATGCAGGTAAACAATCAAAATGATGTGTGAACACCAACATTCTTTTTGATTTCTAATTTTAAATTTTAGTTTTGGTGTGTTTGTGTAAATGATTTTAGACCAGTTTAATCTATTAGCAATTTGCACTGAAATACTACTAATCTAAAAAGAAACTCATTGTATCTCAAATGTACATCTGTAATGAATTTGAAATCTGAAATATAACTGAATTAGCCTTTTCAAAGACAGAGGAAGAGTTGTATTTCTGCATATCTTGAAAGGGTTAGGACGCTAAACTCCTAACATATAGTAGTTTCCTGCAGTTAAAGATGTTCCGTTCTGTTCAGCTCTCTAAACGTTTCATTTACAAGCATGCAAAGATATTTATTCTTTTAGGTATTAAAAATAGACATGTACAGACATTTTAGAATTAGTAGGATATAAAAGACAGCATCATTTGAATTGCACATTTGAGCTGAATGTTTGTACAGTATAAGCAGATTTCTTTTCACAGTGCATTTTAATGATAATAAAATACAATATATTTGAAAAAAAAAAGAACATTATGCTGTAACAAATCAGAAGTTTCAGGACTTTTTTTAAGTATAAACCTAATTAAAACTGGTCTGTGCTTTAATCAAACATAAAGCAATCTTCTATAAACTGACTAATTACTTATAAACTATTTATTTATTTTCACTTGTGTATATAAGTTTAGTAATCTGCATTTTAAATTTAGCTAAGCATTAACATTATATAATACTGTTATGGGCCTTTCTTAGTTCTTAGTCCAACTTCTGCATGAGTTTTGACAAACTGAAAAGTATGGAGTTACTCCTTTACACCAAAACAAGTTTTATATGCACATTGAAATGAAAGAAACTTCACTGAAATAATCATAATTCACTCTAGTTTTACGAAATATAATACGAAAAAAAATTTAATTGAAATTTAATTGAAATTTTTATTGAAAGTTTTAAGGTGTTCATACTAAATTTTGTGCATTTCAAAGTTCAATCAACTTTTAGATGTTAGATATTTTACAGTGTATGAAAATGAGGAAATATCTTTAAATTCAAAGCATTTTATTGTGAGATATTCTTCAGTACATTTGTGAATACACTGTAACACATCACCGCAGATAAATAAACAATATTTCTACAGCAAAAGTTTGTTCTAAAATTGTGTTACATTAACTGTTTGTATATTGCATTTTGCTATGAATATCAAAAGATAATTTCTAGTAACATTTGAATGAAAAAAATGTGCACATTGACTAAAGTGATGCTCAACAGTTGGTCAGTGTTCTAAAAAAGTGACAATGGTGACAATAAATTAAAAAATCAATAAAACAAGATATAAGAGACCACAAAAAGCAACAGTTGTAAAACATCAAAAGCATAGATAACAAGAAAGTTTCAACAGCATCATTTAATCATGCTGTAATGCATGCAGGTTCTGTACTGCATGTCACACTTCATTATATGTATCATCTGTAAATACAAATGCAGCTAGTTATTGTAACTGCACAGCACAAAATGACAAAATCTCGGTGTTTAAATACAAGACTATATTGTTTGCAAATGCAGCAGTTTCCAATACTGTAAGATTGCTTCAAAAACTACACAACACATATTTATTTATTTATTTATTTTCAATGCAGACTTACCATAATCAGACGAATCCTCCCACTCTGAGGCAGCCCTGAGCCATTATGGACATCATTTACAGCATTTGCGTGGAAACAGTCAAAGAAATAAACAGAAGAAGAAAAAAAGTAAGAAATCGTTTGTGGGAAAGCCAATATTGCAACAGGCCAGAGAAGAGAGAAGTGAAATCAGTTAAAAGTATGAAAAATAATAGATGAAAACAACACAATAAACAGTGCAGAGATACAACAGCATAAAGCATATTCATACATAACTTACTGTCTTACCAGCCAACACGTTGTTTGTCACCAGTTCCAGACGTGTTGGGTTTGTCAATTTCTAAAAAGTGTAAGATACAAAATTCCTCAAAACAGGAGAAGAGAAATTGGAGTTTCAGGGGTTTTAGTCCATTTCTTAAACTTTGAGGTTGTCTATATTAAAGTATAGTCCTAAATGCTGGCATGAATCAATGACATGAAAGTGTTAATATCAATATAATATCAGTACATTCGGCAGCACACTTTAACGATAATGCAGACAACAGAAATATGAAATTGCACATTAAATAACATTAATTAAGTGGGTTAAAAGTGGGTTTTACAGAGAAATATATCTTAAATGTGCATATTTTAGCATATACACTGCAAAAAAAATATTTTCTTACTTAGATTTTTTGTCTTGTTTTCAGCCAAAATATCGAAAAATTCTTAAATCAAGAAGGATTTTCTAGATGAGTTAAAATTATTGTCTTGTTTTCAGACAAAAAAAAAAAAGTAAAAATTAAGTGCATTTTTGCTTGAATCAAGCAAAATAATCTGCCAATGGGGTAAGAAAAATAATCTTGTTTTCTGTTTTAAATAAGATTTTTTGCTTTCTTTAGCTTGGTCTAAGCAAAAACTCACTTCATTTTGACTTGACAATAATTTTTACTCATCTAGAAAATCCATTTTTAAGATTTTTTAGATATTTTGGCTGGAAACAAGTGTATATACTGTATAGCATATGTTTTAAGTACAACTGGACCAACGTTTACGTTTTTGGCAAATTGATAGCTAATTTGTATGATTTTATGCTGATGAAGCTTCATGCTTACTTTTTTCTAAAACTGTATGATCAGCACATCATAAAGTAATTGCATTTTCTCATGTGATAGGGTCGACTTGACAGGTCAAAAGTTACTGTATGTTGGAAATGTAGGAAAAGTTACTGAACAACACGAGTTAATATCCATGAGCTTAGTTTTTATGTATACTGATGTCCCATTTACACATATGTCCTCACTATGGTCTCATTCTAACCTTCTGTTTTAAATAGAAAATAATCAAAGAACTATAAAATGAATACCTTCATAGTACTTTTCTGTTTCTGTGAGCTCTGTCTCGTTCTTCTGGGATCTGTAGAGGTAGCTGTTAGGAATCCATCGAAATTGTCCTAAATCTAATTTAATTTCTTATTCACTTTAATTTATCATAATTATCAAACAGACCTCTTACTGTGGAATCCAAGGTATCCTATTAGAAAAAAAAATAGAGTATTGAGATTTAAACAGGACAATTCAAGAAAGTAAAATATGTCAATGTTTGCAGGTCTAGAAAAAGTGCTACCTCGTTTTCGGATCAGTACCCAGATTCCCAACAGACTAAGGAGAAACACTATGGTAGAACACATTATGGCAATTGTGACTTCGTCAATGCCGCTGTTAGATGTTGCTGTCAAAGAAATCCCAGAAACACATAAAAAAATTATGTCAGTTTATATAATTCGTATATTTTAGTACTGTACTTAACGACTCTTATGGAAAAAGTGCATTAATTGTATTGAATGTGTACTCGTATATTTACAAAACTGTATTTTCAAGTAATGTAATATGAATTAAATAAAAGACCACATGAGTTAAAGATAACACTTTCATTACTGCTTCACATAAAAGAACACTTTTAAAAAGTGTGCATTGTAAAAGATTTAGTTCACATTAAAGATTTGTTTTGCATTAATGTTTTATTTAGTACATTTTAAATAATTGTTTAAAAACAGGTGCAGAGAAATTGGAGGGGTTTTTTTTCCGTCCATTTATTAAACTTTGAGGTCTATATCTATATTGAAGTATAGTACTAAATGCTGACATGAATAAATGACATGCAAGTTTCACTAGAAATCACATTAAAGTGTGTTTATCTCAGTACATTCAGCAGCACTTTAACCATATGCAGACAACAAAATTATGACCGTAAGTCTTAATTAAGTGGGTCAAAAACCCCTGAAGTTTTCGCAGAGAAATATATTTAAAATGTGCATATTTTAGCATATGCTAATGCATAATTGTACTGAATGTATACTTGAAAAAAAATTATTTTCAAGTAATGTAATATGAATGAAATAAAAGACCAGATTAGTTAAAGATAACACTTTCATTACTGCTTTGCATTTAAGAAAACTTTTAAAAAGTGTGCATTGTAAAAGTATTATTTAAAGTGCATTTTAAACAATTGTTTTACTAAACTTTTTTGTCTCACTTTAAAGAAGGACACATTTCGATGTGTTTACTATTATAGTAAAGTGCATGGCTATAAATGCTTTATTATAATATTAACTGTAGTGTGTTATTATATATTTGATTTAAAATTAATATATTTAAATGTACTAAAATGCAACTTCGTATTTACAAATGTGTAATTATAAATAAATGACATGCAATTTTTCAATAGAAATTATGAAATTGCACATCACTTACAGTAAGTCTTAAGTGAGTTAAAAAGCTAAGTCTAAAGCTATAATAATAGCTGCATTTAATATACTGTAAACTATAATACATTTTAATGTAATGGCAATTATCATGCAATTAAGTGCCTCAAAAAATTGCATTCAGTTTGCACTTAAGTATATTCTTATAAAGTGCATTTTTTCTGAAATAATTACTCTTTTTAAATGTTCACTGAACTGATTACATCCAGAAGCACACTTTAACCATAATGCAGACAACTGAATTATGAAATTGCACATCACTTACTATAAGTCTTATTTTAGTGGGTTAAAAAACTCTCTGAAGTTCAACCTTTTTCAGAGAAATATATTTAAAATGTGCTCTTTTTTTGCATTTGCACTGCATATTTCTTACTTGGAATTTTTTTTTTTTTTTTTTTTTTTTTTTGTCTTGTTTTCAGCCAAAATCTAAAAATTCTTAAATCAAGAAGGATTTTCTAGATGAAAAACTATTGTCTTGTTTTCAGAAAAAAAAAAAATAATAATTAAGTGCGTTTTTGCTTGATGCAAGCTAAATTATCTGCCAATGGGGTAAGAAAAATATTCTTGTTTTTTGTTTGAAATAAGATTTTTTTTAGCTTGATTCCTGAACTGATTAAATTATAATTTGTAAATTGTTTTGTTTAATTTGTCCCCTCCTATTCTTACCAGTTATCTGAAGATTGACTTTAACGTTTTGATGAAATCTCATTCCATGGTAAGGGAGTATGTTTAACAATACAACACAGCTGTACGTTCCAGCATCTTCCATCCGGACCTCTCTGAGGGTGAATGCTGAATGCATCTTCTTTGTGTCCCAAATATTAACTTTAATAGGTTTTCCATTTTTGATGAGATAAACCAAAATCATGTTCTTGAACTGTTTTTTGTCTGAAGGATTGGATGTTGTACAGTTAAACTCTGCATCACTTCCCACTGCCACCTCAGACTTGAGCAAATGTATCTGTGTATAAATAAAAGATTCTGTTGCGAGAAAGAGAACACTTATGGTCAAATGTTGTAGCATGCACCTTAATACATTCCAGGACAAAAACACACAATATCAAACATTTCTCTTTCATTAAATGCTATTTTGAGTATATTATTATTAAGTACTTTGCTCAGAAACCACATGTATACAAATGTAAGCAAAAGTGTGGTACATCTTACCCATGACATTTATGAAGATGTAATTATGACCATATCCCATCACTTCGGTTATTTCCAAACGCTCCTCTGAAAACACACAGCTGTAGTTGCCAGAATAGTTCATTTCTATTCTCTCTATTTTAAAGGTGGTGTCTTGTCGAGTGGGTGCGTTTTTCATGTCAATAGCTTTACCATTTTTACACAGATATAAATAAACTGGCTTTCCTGTAAAACCAAATGTGCTGCAAGTAACCTCCAGTCTACCACCTTCTGGTACTTCTGTTTTTTCACTAAAAATCTTAGCTTGATGAATGTTTTGACCTGTGAAGGAAAGAATTTTCATCCTAAGTACAATATTACATTTACTGCAAAGTTGTTTATTTAGTGCATTACTGGAACATACCTTGACATTTAAGAAATAGATTCACAGAGATATCTGAAAAAAATATAATCAACATTTATCAAACCAACACCACCATTATTTATCTAAATTTAATTTATTAATCATAATGATGGATTTCAAGACTTACATGCAAAGAGAAACACACCGACCATGGCTGCTGACCAAGATTTCATTTGCTTTCACTCCACAAGCTAATTGAGTTTCTTGTAGATTGCAACCAATATGCTCTTACAGAGTCACTGAAGTAGCTTGAACCGAACAAGGCAGTGCTTTCACTATCTATAATAGTCATGCTGTGAAGGCGTTCTGAAGGCGGAAACACCATCAAACAGAGCTGACAGGTATATTTTTCATCAAATGTATTATTTAAGTAGAGAGATATATATTTGCACAATATTTATTCACACCTCACATTAGAAAAGGGGAGTGCAGGGCACAACCTAACACTTTTTGAATTTCTCATTTTGTTTAAATCCACAGGGAGTTCAGAGTATAATTTTTATCCACATTAATTTCACAGTGTCTAGTACAAATATGTCGCTTTGTTTCATAATTACAGTGTATACTTTTTTTCATTATTTACCTCAAAAGAAAGGAAGTGAAATGTTACAATATGCCCCGGAGGTTTACGTTGTAACTTCTGAGGGGCACGTTGTAACATGACCATATGACAGCTTAAAATGTTATCTGGTCGAATGAAAAAAATACACACGACAAACTATAATATTTTGTCAATAAAATAAAATTATTAACTTTTTCAAACAAAATAATGTCGTTTTTTTTTTTTTAAGATTTAGAAATAATCGAATTTTGGAGTTTGGCTTTGGCTGATTTTTTCAGCTGGGTAGTTTACACGCAATGTTACAACTTACCCCATCTGCTCGACTGGGATTTAAAACTGGTTAGTGACTTCTGCTGGTTTGCAAAGCATTAATAAACTAAATAAGATGAAAAAATTACTTCAGCTGGACTTTACTTTTACTATGGAAAAATAATTATTCAGTAATATCTTTTGAATTTTGGCGCACTTTTTTCTTTGTATAATTTGCTGTCAACTAGTAAATATCATAAATTTGGTTATGCTAGCATGTGTGGAAATATTTAAACCATGTGTGTTACAACTAACCATGCGTTAGTTTGTGCCCTGCGCTTCCCTAATCATTATTCCTCAACATACATACTTTCTATAGCAAATAGTTCATGTCCTTTAACCGCTATTTCTATAGACGCAACACTACTAATCCATACAGATAATTTACACTCTATGTTTGTTTTCTTATAGAAAGTGATTATTTCTTAAACAAAAACAGTAAGTTGTGTACCCTGCTGAAAAAAACAGCTAAAACCAGCCTAGGCTGGTTGGTTGGTTTTAGCTGGTTTAAGCTGGAAGTAGCTGGTTTTAGCGGGTCTCCCAGTCTGACCAGCTAAGACCAGCCTGACCAGGCTGGGAAAGTGGCCAAAACCTCTCTAAAACCAGTCTGCTGGCCAGCCTTGACCAGCTAAAACAGTGTAGTTTTCCAGTAACACACAATACTTTCCAGTGATTAGGAGGATGTAACAAAATCAAATGTTCTTTTCACGTCACAATTGTGTTGCAACTTCACTGCAGAGTGAGCTGAGGAAAAAATAACAATTCATTCTAGTGTATATTACATGCATGCATGCATACATACATTTATTCATCCTAAACTGCTCTCTTTCTCTCTCTCTCTCTCTCTCTCTCTCTCTCTCTCTCTCTCTCTCTCTCTCATGCTACTCAAGCAAGTGTGCTTCAAACCTAACTTGTGGAGATCTAAATTCTAAAAAATGCTAGATTGTTTCAACCCATGTTGGTTTCAACTGCTGGTTTAAATTAACCTGGAATTTAGGTTAATCCAAGATTTATAGGTTAATTAACCAGTGATTAGATTTGTCAATATTTGAACCAAACATGGGTTGAAAACATGGGTTGCGTTTTAGCAAATAGCTAGGTCAAAAACATTTTGGTCCAAGTCCAGCCCTCTCCTCGGGGACAGAATAAACACTTTCTAATAATAGAACTATTTGTGAACTCCTAAAGGCACTCATGTGTGCCAAAGTTGTTGCTGTTTCTGAAAAACTGTTTGGTTTGACTTCACATATGAAGTATAATAAATAAGCTTTGTAATAAATAATATAATATAATAAATAAGCTCCATTGATGTATGGTTTGTTAGGATTGGACAATATTTGGTCAAGATACAACTATTTGAAAATCTGGAATCTGAGGGTGCAACAAAATCTAAATATTGAGAAAATCGCCTTTAAAGTTGTCCAAATAAAGTTCTTAGCCATGCATATTACTAATAAAAAAATAAGATTTAATATATTTACAGTAGGAAATTTATAAAATATCTTCATGGAACATGATCTTTACTTAATATCCTAATGATTTTTGGCATAAAAGGAAAATCAATCATTTTGACCTGTACAATGTATGTTTGGATATTGCTACAAATATAAACGTGATACTTAAGACTGGTTTTGTGGCCCAGGGTCATATGCATTTATGCTTTTAATGCGTTGTATCCAGGAATATTTAGTATGCATATATTCATTCTATCTGTGTGTTTGAGAATTGTTCCTGTGGTAGAAAACATTGTGGCATCAAGACAGGCTACTATTAAGGGGGCCCCTTGAGTTTACTATAGCCCCTGGGCCCTATGTGTATTTAATCCAGACCTATGTAAACATTTATTTTTGTAGTTGCAAGTCCTACTTTTTATCATCAACTTGCTACAGTAGCTTTACAAGTGCTATTGCAGTGCATGCTGGGAACTGTAGTGATACAGAGCAACATTGTTTCATAAAGCCTAAAGCAATGCTTACACATGTTCAAATTACTCCTTCATGAAATTTGAAAAGAAGCATGGAACACTAAATGTTTTAGATTTAAATACCTAATTGTATGTTTCATGTGTTCTGTTTTGCATAATATTTTAGGCATTTTCTTTAAATTGCATTTAACATTCTAACATTCAGCCATAGATTTTCTATAAGTTGAACTCACAAACTACAAAAGATCCACAATACAATGCAGTTTTATTCTTTCCAGTTCTTCTAAAGCTTAGGTCTAAAGTCTAATGCCAGGAGAAGGGTTGGTTAGCAACACGACTGAAGTCTTTCACCATGAAGTCACAATAGAAGCGCTGGGGGAAGTGAGCATGGTGTGTGTTTTCATGTCAAGCAAAAGACAGAACTGAAGAGCAGGGAATGGGGACACACTGGCCCTTAATATATGCAGCACTATTGTGTGGAGTCAATGCACCATGCTAAAATGGGGCAAGGGAGGGTGAAAAACAGTGGAAAGACAGGAGAAAGAAGACAAGGAGGGAAGCACAAGCAATAGTGAGGTCATGAAGATATGAGGATATGTGTCTCATGGACATCCATCTTAGCAGGTTGCAGGCATGTTTCTGTCTCTTACTTGGCTTAGAAGCACCTCCAGACATATTCACAAAAACGAGAGTCTTCAAAACCTGCTATTCAGCTACTGTTTTTCAAAAGACTGCACGAAATGTGGTGAGGAAACAAAATGCTGACAGCATATTTGTCTGAGACTAAAAACCACACCATGTGCATTTCTGATTGCTGATTGGAGTTTGGATCTGTCAAATGGTAAAACGCACCAAAATACAAGCTGAAAAAACCTAGACTGAGACCACAAAAGGAAAGAAGCCAGCAGAGGTAAGAATAATATGTTTTTATACCTCTTTTGTGTTAACATATAATGTGTATTGATATACGAACTGTAAAAAATAATTCATGGTTGCATTATGACAAAAATAATTTCATCAGGATTTAAAAACACTGAGCAGGTGGTGTGTAGCCACATCCAATCATAATATATAGTTTTCCAATGAATGATGTTAATTCTGCATTGAAATGAAAAGACAATTGTTATTTAAAAAAAACAATGGCTTTGATAAAACAATGCCTGCCACACAATCTTGATCACAATCTATATATCTAAAAATCTTGAAAATATATACAGTAGGCCTGCCATTTAAAAGCTTAACAGTAAAATGAACTAAAATTGAAAAAATTACTTTATTTATTTAAAAAGGCAAAAAAATATGTTTGTGTATATTTATGTTTGCCACTCTGAATAGGCAAAGAGAGTGACATGTGTATGATATAACAGCTCACCACATCCTGTAGATGTAAACAGATTGATTTAGCCTTATAAAAGCCTTGTCTCACCACATGTAACCCTTTGCAGGTGTGATGCATCTTTATATAACAGTTCAGGTGTTTTAACCAGTGTGGAGTGATGTGTGAAGGAATGAGCTCCTGGACTTTAACCCACCAGTGTGCCCTGCTGCTGTTCATCCACTTTATGCCAATATGTCTAGCCTTTCTTCCCAACTTCTGGTCACGTGTATTAACGTTGTCATGGGATTCATATACACACCAGTATATGACAGAACAAGCTATACTGAACATCACAATGGAAACTCTGAGCGGAATGAAACAGCATCAACATGATGTAGATAACGAGGAACTGGTAGGTATTATGGGGATGAAGAATTCCAGTTGTTGTTTTTTTACGCCTGAATGCAATTAATTCTCCCTGGTAAAAAAAAAAAAACAGCATATGCTAGTTAGGTAGTTTTGATGCTGGGATGCTGGTTAGGTATGTTTTGATGCTGGTTTAAGCTGGTTCTTAGCTGGTTTATGCCAAGGACTAGCATAAACCAGCTAAGGGCCGGCATAAACCAGCAAAAGGACCAGCATAAACCAGCAAAAGGACCAGCATAAACCAGCAAAGGACCAGCATAAACCAGCAAAAGGACCAGAATAAACCAGCAAATGACCAGAATAAACCAGTAAAGGACCAGAATAAACCACCAAAGGGGCCAGCATAAACCAGCAAAGGACCAGCATAAACCAGCAAATGACCAGTATAAACCAGCTAAGGACCAGCATAAACCAGCAAAGGACCAGCATAAACCAGCAAAAGGACCAGCATAAACCAGCAAAAGGACCATCATAAACCAGCAAAGGACCAGCATAAACCAGCAAAAGGACCAGCATAAACCAGCAAAAGGACCAGCATAAACCAGAAAAAGGACCAGCATAAACCAGCAAAAGGGCGAGCATAAACCAGCAAAGGACCAGCATAAACCAGCTAAGGACCAGCATAAACCAGCTAAGGACCAGAATAAACCAGCAAAGGACCAACATAAACCAGCTAAGGACCAGCATAAACCAGCAAAGGGCCAGCATAAACCAGCAAATGACCAGTATAAACCAGCTAAGGACCATCATAAATCAGCAAAAGGATCAGCATAAACCAGCAAAGGACCAGCATAAACCAGCAAAGGACCAGCATAAACCAGCAAAGGACCAACATAAACCAGCTAAGGACCAGCATAAACCAGCAAAGGGCCAGCATAAACCAGCAAATGACCAGTATAAACCAGCTAAGGACCATCATAAATCAGCAAAAGGATCAGCATAAACCAGCAAAGGACCAGCATAAACCAGAAAAAGGACCAGCATAAACCAGCAAAAGGGCGAGCATAAACCAGCAAAGGGCCAGCATAAACCAGCAAAGGACCAGCATAAACCAGCAAAGGACCAGAATAAACCAGCAAAGGACCAACATAAACCAGCTAAGGACCAGCATAAACCAGCAAAGGGCCAGCATAAACCAGCAAAGGACCAGCATAAACCAGCAAAGGACCAGCATAAACCAGCAAAGGACCAGCATAAACCAGCAAAGGACCAGAATAAACCAGCAAAGGACCATCATAAATCAGCAAAAGGATCAGCATAAACCAGCAAAGGACCAGCATAAACCAGCAAAGGACCAGCATAAACCAGCAAAGGACCAGCATAAACCAGCAAAGGACCAGAATAAACCAGCAAAGGACCAACATAAACCAGCTAAGGACCAGCATAAACCAGCAAAGGGCCAGCATAAACCAGCAAATGACCAGTATAAACCAGCTAAGGACCATCATAAATCAGCAAAAGGATCAGCATAAACCAGCAAAGGACCAGCATAAACCAGCAAAGGACCAGCATAAACCAGCAAAGGACCAGCATAAACCAGCAAATGACCAGTATAAACCAGCTAAGGATCAGCATAAATCAACAAAAGGACCATCATAAACCAGCAAAGGACCAGCATAAACCAGCATAAACCAGCAAATGACCAGTATAAACCAGCTAAGGACCAGCATAAACCAGCTAAGGACCAGAATAAACCAGCAAAGGACCAGCATAAACCAGCAAAGGACCAGCATAAACCAGGAAAGGACCAGCATAAACCAGGAAAGGACCAGCATAAACCAGCAAAGTACCAGCAAATGACCAGCATAAACCAACAAATGACCAGCATAAACCAGCAAAGGACCAGCAAATGACCAGCATAAACCAGCAAAAGGACCAGCATAAACCAGCTAAGGACCATCATAAACCAGCTAAGGACCATCATAAACCAGCAAAGGACCAGCATAAACCAGCAAAGGACCAGCATAAACCAGCAAATGACCAGTATAAACCAGCTAAGGATCAGCATAAATCAACAAAAGGACCATCATAAACCAGCAAAGGACCAGCATAAACCAGCAAAGGACCAGCATAAACCAGCAAAGGACCAGCATAAACCAGCAAATGACCAGTATAAACCAGCTAAGGATCAGCATAAATCAACAAAAGGACCATCATAAACCAGCAAAGGACCAGCATAAACCAGCAAAGGACCAGCATAAACCAGCAAATGACCAGTATAAACCAGCTAAGGACCAGCATAAACCAGCTAAGGACCAGAATAAACCAGCAAAGGACCAGCATAAACCAGCAAAGGACCAGCATAAACCAGGAAAGGACCAGCATAAACCAGGAAAGGACCAGCATAAACCAGCAAAGGCCCAGCAAAGGACCAGCAAATGACCAGCATAAACCAGCAAAGTACCAGCAAATGACCAGCATAAACCAGCAAAGGACCAGCATAAACCAGCAAATGACCAGTATAAACCAGCTAAGGATCAGCATAGATCAACAAAAGGACCATCATAAACCAGCAAAGGACCAGCATAAACCAGCAAAGGACCAGCATAAACCAGCAAAGGACCAGCATAAACCAGCAAATGACCAGTATAAACCAGCTAAGGATCAGCATAAATCAACAAAAGGACCATCATAAACCAGCAAAGGACCAGCATAAACCAGCAAAGGACCAGCATAAACCAGCAAATGACCAGTATAAACCAGCTAAGGACCAGCATAAACCAGCTAAGGACCAGAATAAACCAGCAAAGGACCAGCATAAACCAGCAAAGGACCAGCATAAACCAGGAAAGGACCAGCATAAACCAGGAAAGGACCAGCATAAACCAGCAAAGGCCCAGCAAAGTACCAGCAAATGACCAGCATAAACCAGCAAATGACCAGCATAAACCAGCAAAGGACCAGCATAAACCAGCAAAGGACCAGAATAAACCAGCAAAGGACCAACATAAACCAGCTAAGGACCAGCATAAACCAGCAAAGGGCCAGCATAAACCAGCAAAGGACCAGCATAAACCAGCAAAGGACCAGCATAAACCAGCAAAGGACCAGCATAAACCAGCAAAGGACCAGAATAAACCAGCAAAGGACCATCATAAATCAGCAAAAGGATCAGCATAAACCAGCAAAGGACCAGCATAAACCAGCAAAGGACCAGCATAAACCAGCAAAGGACCAGCATAAACCAGCAAAGGACCAGAATAAACCAGCAAAGGACCAACATAAACCAGCTAAGGACCAGCATAAACCAGCAAAGGGCCAGCATAAACCAGCAAATGACCAGTATAAACCAGCTAAGGACCATCATAAATCAGCAAAAGGATCAGCATAAACCAGCAAAGGACCAGCATAAACCAGCAAAGGACCAGCATAAACCAGCAAAGGACCAGCATAAACCAGCAAATGACCAGTATAAACCAGCTAAGGATCAGCATAAATCAACAAAAGGACCATCATAAACCAGCAAAGGACCAGCATAAACCAGCATAAACCAGCAAATGACCAGTATAAACCAGCTAAGGACCAGCATAAACCAGCTAAGGACCAGAATAAACCAGCAAAGGACCAGCATAAACCAGCAAAGGACCAGCATAAACCAGGAAAGGACCAGCATAAACCAGGAAAGGACCAGCATAAACCAGCAAAGTACCAGCAAATGACCAGCATAAACCAACAAATGACCAGCATAAACCAGCAAAGGACCAGCAAATGACCAGCATAAACCAGCAAAAGGACCAGCATAAACCAGCTAAGGACCATCATAAACCAGCTAAGGACCATCATAAACCAGCAAAGGACCAGCATAAACCAGCAAAGGACCAGCATAAACCAGCAAATGACCAGTATAAACCAGCTAAGGATCAGCATAAATCAACAAAAGGACCATCATAAACCAGCAAAGGACCAGCATAAACCAGCAAAGGACCAGCATAAACCAGCAAAGGACCAGCATAAACCAGCAAATGACCAGTATAAACCAGCTAAGGATCAGCATAAATCAACAAAAGGACCATCATAAACCAGCAAAGGACCAGCATAAACCAGCAAAGGACCAGCATAAACCAGCAAATGACCAGTATAAACCAGCTAAGGACCAGCATAAACCAGCTAAGGACCAGAATAAACCAGCAAAGGACCAGCATAAACCAGCAAAGGACCAGCATAAACCAGGAAAGGACCAGCATAAACCAGGAAAGGACCAGCATAAACCAGCAAAGGCCCAGCAAAGGACCAGCAAATGACCAGCATAAACCAGCAAAGTACCAGCAAATGACCAGCATAAACCAGCAAAGGACCAGCATAAACCAGCAAATGACCAGTATAAACCAGCTAAGGATCAGCATAGATCAACAAAAGGACCATCATAAACCAGCAAAGGACCAGCATAAACCAGCAAAGGACCAGCATAAACCAGCAAAGGACCAGCATAAACCAGCAAATGACCAGTATAAACCAGCTAAGGATCAGCATAAATCAACAAAAGGACCATCATAAACCAGCAAAGGACCAGCATAAACCAGCAAAGGACCAGCATAAACCAGCAAATGACCAGTATAAACCAGCTAAGGACCAGCATAAACCAGCTAAGGACCAGAATAAACCAGCAAAGGACCAGCATAAACCAGCAAAGGACCAGCATAAACCAGGAAAGGACCAGCATAAACCAGGAAAGGACCAGCATAAACCAGCAAAGGCCCAGCAAAGTACCAGCAAATGACCAGCATAAACCAGCAAATGACCAGCATAAACCAGCAAAGGACCAGCAAATGACCAGCATAAACCAGCAAATGACCAGCAAATGACCAGCATAAACCAGCAAATGACCAGCATAAACCAGCAAATGACCAGCATAAACCAGCAAAGGACCAGCAAATGACCAGCATAAACCAGCAAATGACCAGCATAAACCAGCAAAGGACCAGCAAATGACCAGCATAAACCAGCAAAGGACCAGCAAATGACCAGCATAAACCAGCAAATGACCAGCATAAACCAGCAAAGGACCAGCAAATGACCAGCATAAACCAGCAAAAGGACCAGCATAAACCAGCAAAGGACCAGTAAAGGACCAGCATAAACCAGCAAATGACCAGCATAAACCAGCAAAGGACCAGCAAATGACCAGCATAAACCAGCAAAGGACCAGCATAAACCAGCAAATGACCACCATAAACCAGCAAAGGACCAGCATAAACCAGGAAAGGACCAGCATAAACCAGGAAAGGACCAGCATAAACCAGCAAAGGACCAGCAAATGACCAGCATAAACCAGCAAATGACCAGCAAATGACCAGCAAATGACCAGCATAAACCAGCAAATGACCAGCAAATGACCAGCAAAGGACCAGCAAATGACCAGCATAAACCAGCAAAGGACCAGCAAATGACCAGCATAAACCAGCAAAAGGACCAGCATAAACCAGCAAATGACCAGCATAAACCAGCAAAGGACCAGCAAATGACCAGCATAAACCAGCAAAGGACCAGCATAAACCAGCAAATGACCACCATAAACCAGCAAAGGACCAGCATAAACCAGCAAAGGACCAGCATAAACCAGCAAAGGACCAGCATAAACCAGGAAAGGACCAGCATAAACCAGCAAATGACCAGCATAAACCAGCAAAGGACCATCTTAAACCAGCATCAAAACCTACCTAACCAGCATCCCAGCATCAAAACCTACCTAAGCAGCAAATGCTGTTTTTTTTTTTCAACAGAGCTAGTAATACTTTTGAGCTACGCAGTAATGATTTGAAGATATAGCCTCACTGATTTGTTTGTTACAGTATACTGGCCTTGGTCGAGGGTTTTGGCATGCTGTGGGTGAGGTAGCAAGTGCTAACGCAGCCATGGACTTCTTAAGCTCCACATGCTCTGATCCAGTCTACCACTTTGACTCTGAGAGAGTGGAAGGAGCCACCCAGATGCTGCGAGAGTTTTGGGGCCAGACGATACTGCTGACCAAGGCTAAAGAGTACCAGGGGGCCAGACATATCCTGGGTCAGCTTTTCCATTCATTACAGGTTAGATAACACATTATATTTATCATTCTGCCAGCATTATATTTATTAGTCTGCCGATATTACTCGGTTTGTAATATTATATTACAGTCGCATTGCATCGGCCATTAGACTTTTGTAGCATTGTAGTTTTATTGTATATGAACAGAATATTGTTAGCAATACAAAATAAGCAAGCTGTGTGCATATGTTTGTATGTAGGACTTTTACAGTCACAGCAACTGGGTGGAGATGGGTCAGCAAGAAGTGTACCTCCACCTTCTGCACCCAGAAGAGCCTTCGGTTCCTGTGGCCTCAGGTAAGTCGCTCGCAAAGTGTTTTGCATTATGTCATTAACCACTCAAGTTCACCATATTTTGTTTGTTGTTTCTATTGTTTTCAGCGGACACCCCGACCTGTGCAGAGTGCTACAGATTTAGCTGTTACAGCAATCTACTGGAGAAAATGATTAGTCAGACAGAACCACTACTGACTACTGGCTATTTCAGCACTTACCCTGCCAAACCAACAGGTATATCCATCATCATGTAACTTAAGCCCAGGACACACTAAGCCAACGGTTGGCCGTCAGTAGCGTGACCAATTGGCAATAGATCTGTTACGGAACATATATGTGATTTAGCGTGACACATGTGAGAAAGATACAGTTTCTGCTGTTATGCTATGTAAATACTGATTACATCTATTGTCATATGCGCTGATTTAAGTTTTTGAGTGTATCTGCAAGCGAGAGAAGAGATTTGTGCTTGCATTTTAATGCATCCCCGAATTACAATAATGTGCCCTAGACATTTGACATTAAAATAACGCCAAAGAAACCGCCTCAAACGAACTATTAAAATAAGAAAAGCAAGTCGCGTCTGAAAGCTGCAGCGATTTTTAAAATTGATTAATATTAATGGAGAATCCTATATTGTTTTTCCATGTGCACTCGGCCATTTCCATCGGTGGTGCTAGATCACTTGATGAGGTCTGCAAATCCTTTGCACCGAAACTTGTCGGTGAGAAAGAAAACTCCAATTGACCATATGCACGAATTACTTCCTTGTTTACTCAAGCCAGCTAAGTCATTTCCGGTCAACTGTACTGTGCCGTAATATGAGCGCACTTTGTTCGTTTTCTCTACATAATCCATTCACAATCAAAGAAAAGTGCTGTTTGTCTAAGAGGACCAAACGTCCATTTACACCGTTTCAAGAATGACAAATGCCAGTTTAAAAAAATACGCGAGTAAATCGGCTAAATATGCGCGAGTCATTGCTATGATTGACAGTAATAACCGGACCAAACAAATGACAAGCTGATGTCAAAAAAAGATCTTAAATGATTCAGACTAATTTCACAGTAACAAAACTACAGCAGTAGCAAGTCTGTGTTGGTTAAATATAGGCTATTAAATAGTTTTTACAGTTCAAGATAAAACTTAAAAGATGTAGTTATTAAATTTTATAAAATATTTCAAATTCATATTGATTCATATTGAGTGCATTATTTAATTATTATACCATCAATATTTAATGTATTTGTAGTGAACTATATATTAGTATTTAAATAATTCATCTTTATTGGCTGTTTGTGTGTGAGCTTAATGACTTTCTGCACTTGCTATACTATATATATATATATATATATATATATATATATATATATATATATATATATATATATATATATATATTATATAAGTACTACAATTTATTATACTAGTAATTTTATAATAAATCGAAAAGCAAGACGTCTTGAAAAATATATAGGGATTTTAAAAGTCAGCTTCACATAAATAATCCTCTGCTGCCATCTATTGGTTATATGGGTAATTCCATAAATAGACGTTGTTTTCCGTGAAAAGTCATTTTTTTCCGATGCCGTTTTTATGAATGAAAAGTGAGTCCTTGAAGTACATTTTATTTCACAGCTGTAGAGTTAGAAAATAAAAAAGGCTTAAAATATTGCAAGATTTTAAAAATGTGTTCATGACTATGAAGGCAAATTAGTGATTATCAAGAATACGATTAAGATGTCCTTGAAGAGAAGTATCGCTATAGTTAACGTTATCTTAAACACGTTATGATAGTGTTTAGCTGTCAACATTTAAATGTACAACTATGGAGATACAGAGAGTACGGGATTGCCAGGCTCCGCATTTAAATTATATGTTGTTAAATAATATGAATCTGAATGTTCATGCCGCGAACATTGTTTATAATGTTGCAATTATAATTTTTCTCAGTTTCTGATAAGAACGAGGCAGTAGAGGAGTCTCAATAGTGTCCACCTAATATATAGCACATAGAAAATGAGCTTCAGCGGAAGTTTACGAGCTGGCTTATCTTTATGCGGAAGTTCTAAAGAACGCTCCCTGCATGGTCAATTGGCTATTCAGCTTAGCGAATGAGCACACAAGAAGAAAATGGAACTGACAAAAGCAAATTAATGACAGAGTAAAGAAGGAACTTTTCCCGGTTGGCCGGCCGAAGGATTTACACAGATATTTGTCAGTGAGCACAAGATTGCAGCAAATCCTCCAGTCTATTTTTGTCATCTCTCTTTACTTTCGACCCGTGATCAGTCACATGTAAAGGTCATTGCACACTGAGTCCGATTTTCGTATGCGTTTTTTTTTTACGTGCAAAAATCTTGGACGAAAATTTCGTACTCATGTGTCTAATGACATTAACTCCAGCAGTTCGTGTTGGATGCAGGGTTGCCAAGTCTGCGTTTTCCCCACAGAATTGGTCTACTTTTAAACTGTTGCCATGGATTGATTTCCCCCAGTTATTTAAAGCAGGGGTTTTCAAACCTGTCCTGGAGCCTCCCCTGCCCTGCACATTTTGTATGTCTCCCTTATTAGGCACACCCAATTCAGGTCTTGCAGTCTCTACTAATGAGCTGATGATTTGAATCAGGTGTATTAGATGAGAGAGACAAGCAAAATGTGCAGGGCAGGGGAGGCTCCAGGACAGGTTTGAAAACCCCTGATTTAAAGGTTTTAAATATTGCAGAAATTAAATTTCAATAAAATGCCTGTATTTAAATATTTTGCGTTCTACCTATGATAAAACAGTGCTGGATATTAGGTTTTGTGAAGGCTACTGGTAGGAAGCCTTTGAGCTGTGCTTATGATCAATGTAAACAACTGTAAAATGTGTATTTTAGATATGGAAATGAAGTATATAAGTTTTGATATTTGGGACATGGTCAGTGCGCTATTTTAGGTTGTTCTTGACTGGCAATTGGGCTAGTTATGTCAAATAGACCTGGTAACCCTGTTGTCATATTCTTTCAGTTTAGAATTGTAGCTTACATTTTCCAACTGCAGTAAATTATTTTTATTTCTATAAAAATACAAAATGACAGTGAAGGTGCTGCAGCGGTGGTCGAGTAATTTAATCAGCAATCAGCACAGAACCAAAGACAGTGTAACACCAACTACCCCGAATGGAAAAAATGTGCACTTAAATAATACTTACTCTGTTTTCACACAGTAATTTTATTAATATACTAAAAATTATTTAGTACTTCTTAAGATAATAGTGTATAGTGTACTATAGTGTACTAATCTATAGTGTACTAAATTTTGAGACAATAATTTTTTGAACTAAAATATGCTTTTACATCTCTTTAAAATAATAACCCAGCCCACCTTGAATATCCCTCAGGCCACCCTTCAGCTCATATCTGGAGCCGGGCCTGGTTCCTTACAAAATTATTGAAAGTGCTGTGGGTTTTTTCCAGTGGTTGAATGGCTTGTTGTATAGATAGATAGATAGATAGATAGATAGATAGATAGATAGATAGATAGATAGATAGATAGATAGATAGATAGATAGATACTTTATTGACCCCAAGGGGAAATTCATCCAGCTATCTATAGTTCCTTTCCCCAAATGTATACAAATGTTATATTTCAGCTTCTGTTTATTAATGAAAAACCCATAAAAGCTTTAAACCTACACTTTATTGTCAATAATGTGCATTTGTCTAGTGCCATCTAGTGGTCAGGGTTCATATATCCGGTAAGTCCTTCCAAAATGCATAGGCACAAAGAAACAAAAAGAAACATAACATAATCTGGGTCTTCATCCAGATAAAAAAAAAAAAAAGATTTAGTATTATTTTAAGGGGGGTCGGGGGGCCGGTGCGGTCAGAATTTTCCCGGTGGATTTTAGTGCCCCACTCCGCCCCTGATTAGTAATGAGTGCGTCTGGTGTAAACAAGTCCTACACAGTCCTAGCTCTTTAGGTTTCCCTGTTTGAATGCTGAATACAGACTACTGTCACCTGCTAGTGTGGTAGTGTTATGTTCTCTAATGCAAGCAAAGTTGGCAGTCATCTGTAGCATTAGAAATTGTGACATTATTTTGCGACAATTAAGGACATTTTCCTTCTAAAATCTCATTACTGTAATGTTATGAGATTTATTTGTTTGTTTGTAACGACGATAATGCTAATTAGGGTGTAGTGCTTTTTTTTGCTGGAATAATTTTCATGCAGAAATTTAGCCATTACAAAAACTACTAAGATGAAAAATACTTAACAATTAGCATTAAGGTAATTGGAGGAAAGTCATTAAAATAGTGCCACTATGCAAAATGTCCCACAAATACCTAGTTCTGCCATGAAACTCTAGATGATGCAGGCTGACAGGTTTATAACGTAACTGATAATATCACAGTTATACTGATTGGTTCATGTTGCGTACGCAACCAATGAGCTTGCAGCTATTTAAATGGCTGGGAGCATTCACTTGGGCATTTCACAATGCACTTTCAGAGTTCCTTTGAAACCCTCCACCTTCCCCAGTTCCACCTGTATAGATCTGCTCTGGGTTATGTCATGCTGTTTGCGCGGCAGCAGTATGTCTTAAAAACTCACAGCACCGTATCACCATATGCTTTAGCAGTTGCAAGTTCTGTACTTGCTTGCAGCATCAGCAGCAGCAATAATCCACAACTACAGCAATAACCAACAGCAGCAGCAGCGTAGCAGATCTATTCCGCCAAGACCAAATACATTAACACTGTCATATCCATTACCATGCTAAACTTTTCAGAGAGTTGTCAGGACAGAAATTATCTTAATTTATTTTACTTTTACTATATTTACTTTTAAAAATAACTTCTTATTATTTCAACTTTGGGGTGAAATATAACCTGCAAATGTTTTGTGCAGATTTCATGAGATTCACCCATTTATATGTTAAGTTTGAAGAACCTTACCTCCTAAACTAATAAAGGTAATCTGAGTTATGATCCCTTCTGATGATTTAGTAAGCTACTTATGAGAAAAGCAACATGTATTGACTTGTTGTTTAAAGGGAAATGCAGTCACGGTGGGATTCTGGACAGTAGTCGTCACCAGGGAGCTGAGGGAGGAATCAACAAGGACAGTACATCACCGTTGTTCTCCCCTCATCACTACCTCCATAAAGAAGCTGCCCATCTGGCTACCACAGCAACCCTCAGAGTGCTCCAAGACCTCCGCGATGCAGTGGGGCCCAAAAGCTTCCTCAGGTCAGAAGTCAATTTAATTTAACATAAATCTTGCTTACAGTGGAATTCCTGTTTTACTTTAGACACAATAGGCCTTATTTATAAAGTGTGCATATGCACAGATTTCATCTTAGAGTGTGTGTGTGTGTGTGTGTGTGTGTGTGTGTGTGTGTGTGTGTGTGTGTGTGTGTGTGCGCTTAAATCCACAACACTTACATTTACAACAACTGCCTTTGACGTGGAAAAGTGCTTAGTGTCACTTTAGGGTCTGAGCAAATGTCCACACCTTTTCTTTTTGGAGTACTGCATGTTTTTGAAAATGTTACCTGTTCTTGCAGCTTGCCTGTTCTAAATTAAAGGATTTGGATGATGACTGGTGATCTTTTATATGTTAATAACATTAATTAGGAGTCGTTTACAAGGCAGAGAGCTAAAACCAAGTTTCACACATATGCTTATTTGAGAGCTGATCGTAAGAGTAAATTTAGAATGGTTTCCGCGTAGCATTTTATAAATGAGGCCCCTTGTGTGACACCTTTTGTTAATATTCAGTGCAAAAGATTGCCATTTATTTGCAGTTTTTTCCTTCCTGTTTTCAGTTTGATTGAAAAAGATTTAGGTGGGCTTGTTATTTGCTAATTCAGCAATTGAAATCAGCCAATGATGCAAAATACAGAATTGATGTAGTCTGTGAAAACCTGTAGGCTCTTCAGTGTCCAGCAGCCCCCAGCACTGGTCTTCGTCATGGACACCACTGGCAGCATGTTTGAGGAGATCACAGCTGCCCGACTCCGAGCTCTCTCCATCATACAGGCCCGTGAAAAGAGCCAACGCACTAGTCTGCCTGGCACCTTCATTCTGGTGCCTTTTCATGACCCTGGTTAGAGTGACATCTCATGCCTATTACACTGTT
>NC_133371.1:5977407-6079424 GCF_049309525.1 Garra rufa | reverse complement strand
ACTGTTTTAGCCAGCTACAATAAATACAACAACAACTGCTACAGGTTAGTACTGAGGCTTTCAATAAAATAAAGAATAAACATAGGAGTCAACAATTGTACAGACAAAGAATTAACTATTTGTTTTGTTCTATTAATGAAATGTTCTTTATGAAAGAAAAATAATGACAACTATCGTTATGGCACTAACTGAAAATATAATGCATTCAGTGATTGCATTTTAATGCATTGTATTTTCAGGGCTTGCATTATTAGGTCCTGAAATTTAACAAAGTTTTTTTTTATTTTTTTATTTTTTTTTTAGCTCTGAAAATTTCAATTAAATTCTCCATAGCTCTTGAAATAAATGTGCTTCATGCAATGCTCAGCCAGCAAATGCTAGACAATGAATGACGTTATGTGCATGTGTTTTTATAATCAATGTCTATCAGGGACAGCTTGTGGCTTTGTCTTCTGAACAGTTGCACCAGTTTTGTGGCTGGTTTTGCTGTGTTCTCAGTCTTGGGCTTCATGGCCCAAGAGCAGGGCGTCCCCATTGCAGAGGTGGCAGAATCAGGTAATATAACATTCATGAAATTTCATGAAAACACTAGAGGTCTTATAAGAGGATTGAAAGCATAATGAAATAATGCAAACAGAGACCATACTATAATTAAGAATACTGACTGCTTGCTCTGTCTCTGTCAGGTCCAGGACTAGCGTTCATAGCATATCCACAGGCTGTAGCTATGATGCCTCTCCCTCAGTTCTGGGCTGTTTGTTTCTTCATTATGATTATTTTGCTGGGGCTAGATACACAGGTGAGCTAAAAACCTGAGAAAATTCAGTCACTGCTCATACCACATTTTATTTTCTACTTCATACCCCATATAATCTAGTGTGTATTCAACCTAATATCTATACACCATATCTGTGGCATACTGTCAGTTACCTCAGACAATATTTTTCAAGTGAATTCACACTGTCCCTAACCTTGAAAGTGAACTGTCTTTTCGGGGTAGCTAGCATACATTTTGTAGTGTGCAGTGTGTGTAGTGTATGTAAATTTAAATAAAGTATGAAGAAGGGTTCATGAACTACAAACATTTTATTTACAGTCATTTTCAGATTTGTGGAGAGTAAATACAACAGCAGCTTCAAATTCATCTGGGATCTTTTAGTATTAGTTGAAAAAACAGTTCTGTGTGTGCTGATGGGATAGTGCACCCAACAATGATAATCCTGTCATCATTTACTCACCCTAAATTATTCTATATGACTTTCCCTCTGAAGTTTGTTTCATTAGAAGCCATCATGACATCAGTGATGGACCTGTTCCCCATGATTCTGCGCAGACCAGGACGGCGAGAAATTTTCCTCCTGCTCCTCTGTCTCACCTGCTTTTTGGGCCAATTCATCATGGTTACAGAGGTCAGATGAGACTGTGTTTGGTGTGAGAAGAGTGAAATTCAGAAAAATTAGTTATCATGCAAAAAAAACAGCATTAATCCTTATGTTACAGTGGACAGTAAACCAATAAATAAGTTATCAAACAAAAAAATTAACTGAACCTATAAAAGCTTAATGCTAAAGTGAAAAACATGTTGTCCAGTATAGATTGAGGGTTTGGGCAATTTTATTTCTTTATTTGCATTTTACATTATTGCCACCAAACTACCAAAATGAGTTACTCCACCCCAAAATGAAAATTTTGTCATTAATAACCAGTGATGGGAATAACTGCGCTATAAATAAACTGCTTTACTAACGCCGATACTTTTTTTCAGTAACGAGTAATCAAACGAATTACTGTTTCCCCCATTACAATGCCGTTACCGTTACTGACAATAAAATGCGCGTTACTATAACTGAGAACACTGAAGCGGTTTTCATGCGAGCAGCGTCTCTCTCAGCCGTAGGACTTCCTTAATTGCGTCACCCTAGCATCATTTTGGTGCATATCAACTCAACACAAACAGCGTACGCTGTTTTCATTCCGCTGCATCACACAGATACACTGTTTATGTCGTTTATACTTTGACTTGACTGACGCAGCTGACCGAGAAAACTCCAATTCAGTATCTCAGAAAATTTGAATATTGTGAAAAGGTTCAGTATTGAAGACACCTGGTGCCACACTCTAATCAGCTTATTAAATCAAAACACCTGCAAAGGCCGTTAAATGGTCTCGCAAGGCGTTTCTCAATGTTAAGGAAGGATCTTCGGAAGCCAGAATTTCGAGGATGCTATGTCATCGACATCCGTCGAAGGACTGTTCCAATGTCGAGGATCCTCTGAATTTCAACCAAGGACTGCATCCTTCGTTCGAAAAATATCCCATACACAGGAAAGGATGCATAAGTGTAGCCTTCATGCTCTTCACGCTCTATAATCACACACTATCCTATGTGCGCAGCTTTGCTATCTTGTTCAAAAATACAAAATATCGGACGTTAGCGGAGTCGGAGCGCCAACGGGGCAATATGCTTTCAAATGTAAGTATATATTTACAAATTACAAATTACTTAAAAAACATTTTTGTATTAAAAAGTACAGATTACCCCTCTGGGCCTCCTCATTAAGGGGTCACACTTGGCTCCCTCGCGGTCAAAAGTGACCGAAGCCTTAAAAAGTAACTTTTTTTTTTCTTCAGGAAAATCAATTAAATACATTTTTGTTCAATAATATTTTGTAATTATTATTTAGAATTTTGAGCATTTTTTATGAATCTATGCAATATTTATACAGTTTTAATGAGCATTTTTTTCCCCACTAGAATTATATTTTATATTATATTTTTTAATTTAATTATGTATTTATTATTTTTCAATAAATACAACATTTCACATTAAAATAGAGTAAAAGCATTTAAAATCCATTTTTTTAAGTGAAAATTGCACCATCTAGTGGCATAAAAATAAAAACTTGTGTAATGCCATGTAAACTCCTGTATCTCCCTATATACATATATACAGGGGCTTTGGGATTCCTATTGTTTTTTTTGTTTTTTTACTGTTTCTTCATTTTAATAGGCTTTGCATTTAGAAATATATTCAGACATTCTAAAAGATTACTTTTGGCAAGGTTTAGATTTTTTTTGATTGGATAAATATCAGGTTTTGCATTTTTCTGTGTGTGTGTGTGTGTGTGTGTGTGTGTGTGTGTGTGTGTGTGTGTGTGTGTGTGTGTGTGTGTGTGCGCGTGTGTGTGTGTGCGCGTGTGTGTGTGTGCGCGTGTGTGTGTGTGCGTGTGTGTGTGTGTGCGTGTGTGTGTCAGTTCTGTACTTTTGTTATTTTAGAGTGTCAGTCCTTGCTTGCTGAACACTTCTTTTCAGCACAGTGGCTGATTTGTAGCTTGTATTACCAAAAGATTATCTGAATTATCACATTTTTTCATATTTCCCATTCATTTCCTATGTCGGTCATTTTTGACCGCGAAGGAGCCAAGTGTGACTAATTTTTTTTTTGACCCTTTAACATATCCGAATCATGTCACTGATTTTTTTTTTTGTACTCACATAGCTAATGCAACAAAAGTCACCAAGTGTCATCTCATTCTGATGAAGCTACGATTTTTAAAAATTCAAAACATAAAATGTTTCGGTCAAAAATGACCGAAGAGGCCCAGAGGGTTACTAACGTATTGATATTATAAATTATACAAATTACATTATTGATGGCTAACTGAACCAGACCTGTCATTTCACAATTGTTAGCCGAACCCAGTAATGTTTGCACTTCCATTTTTCAGCGCTGAAAGCGGACCTTTTCACTGACGTAATGACGCAATAACGTGCACTTGCTAGCCTGTTCCATTTACGTGTTCTCCGAATGTTTAAGAGGAGCCTCATTGCAAAAGAGGCTGGCTGTTCACAGAGCTCTGTGTCCAAGCACATTAATAGAGAGGCAAAGGGAAGGAAAAGATGTGGTAGAAAAAAAGTGTACAAGCATTAGGGATAACCTCACCCTGGAGAGAACTGTGAAACAAAACCCATTCAAAATGTGGGGGAGATTTCTTAAAGAATGGACTGCAGCTGGGTGCTACAAGAACCACTACGCACAGACGTATGCAAGACATGGGTTTCAGCTGTCGCATTCCTTGTGTCAAGCCACTCTTGAACAACAGACAGCATCAGAAGCGACTTGCCTGGGCTAAAGACAAAAAGGGCTGGACTGCTGCTGAATGGCCCAAAGTTATGTTTTCTGATGAAAGTAAATTTTGCATTTCCTTTAGAAATCAGGGTCCCAGAGTCTGGAGGAAGAGAGGAGAGGCACAGAATCCAAGTTGCTTGAGGTCCAGTGTAAAGTTTCCACAGTCCGTGATGGTTTGGGGTGCAGTGTCATCTGCTGGTGTTGGTCCACTTGTGTTTTCTGAGGTCCAAGGTCAACGCAGCTGTATACCAGGACGTTTTAGAGCACTTCATGCTTCCTGCTGCAGACCAACTTTATGGAGATGCAGATTTCATTTTGCAACAGGACTTGGCACCTGCACACAGTCCCAAAGTTACCAGTACCTGGTTTAAGGACCATGGTATCCCTGTTCTTTATTGGCCAGCAAACTCGCCTGACCTTAACCCCATAGAAAATCTATGAAGTATTGTGAAGAGGAAGATGCAATATGCCAGATCCAACAATGTAGAATAGCTGAAGGCCACTATCAGAGCAACCTCATAACACCTGAGCAGTGCCACAGACTGATCGACTCCATGCCACGCCGCATTGCTGCAGTAATTCAGGCAAAAGGAGCCCCAACTAAGTATTGAGTGCTGTACATGCTCATACTTTTCATTGGTCTTAAGTAATATTCTAATTTTCTGAGATACTGAATTGGGGTTTTCTTCAGTTGTCAGTTATAATCATCAAAATTAAAAGAAAAAAAAACACTTGATATATACATTCTGTGTGGAATGAATGTATACATTATACAAGTTTCACTTCTTGAAAGGAATTAGTGAAATAAATCAACATTTTAAAGATATTCTAATTATATGACCAGCACCTGTAATGACAATTTTCATTTTGGGGTGGAGTAACCCTTTAATATGGCCCTGGTTGTAATGTTGTATTGTGACCTGCAGGGGGGGATGTATGTATTCCAGTTGTTTGATTACTATGCCTGTAATGGAGCTTGTGTACTGTTCCTGTCTGTGTTTGAATCCCTGGCCATGGGTTGGATTTTTGGTAAGTCACACCGAGGCTACAGACTGTAACATAATAAAGCCAACAAAACTCAGTGCCAATGCTGGGAACCAGTAAAGCTAAATCCTCTACACACCACAGGGGCTGAGAGGATGTTTGACATCATTGAAGACATGACAAAGTCACGACCCAACTACATGTTCATGCTGTGCTGGAAATACCTGACTCCTCTTGTGTCCCTGGTGAGTGTCTTTGTATTTCATTCATCTGATTGTGCCTGTCTTGTCTTAGTGGATTATATTTGGTTGTGAATGAGGCATTTCTTAACTATAACCAACTCAGTTGAACTCAGTTCTTGCTATCCTTTTCCTTCCGCATCCTTTTTCGCTCTTTCTCCTTCTCTTCTGTCCATTCTCAGGTGTCTTTTGTCATTTCTCTGGTGGAGTACACGCCCCTCACGTTTAACCGCTGGTATGTGTACCCAGACTGGGCGTATGCATTAGGCTGGTTACTAGCCCTGTCCTCCATTGTACTGGTGCCTGGATGGGCACTGGGTCAACTGTTTGCTGGGAAAGGGAGTCTGAAACAGGTGAGGAGGACAACATGTTCATCCCTGACATTTGATGAGATGTACCAAGATAAAGCCAAGAAAAATGCTAATCTACACAACTAAGCAGGAGAATCTATCTAGTCAAGTTTCAGTACTACCTAACTGTTGTTTCCCTGTGTTTGTGTGTCTTGACAGCGTTGGCATCACCTGTGTAGTCCTGATAAAGAGCTTTCTCTCACCTGTAAACAAAGAGCTGAAATGAAAGAAACTGTTTTAACCACAGAAATGGAAGACTTAGTTAGGACGGACACAGATGAACATGAAAATGGAAAGAAAGAAAAGATTTTGAAAGAAAAATGTTTATATTTGTAGTCAATATTTTCATTGCTATTCTGATAATTAGCCATGAAGGATTTGTTAGCAACCTTCAGAAACTGTTTCCCGTTTCCCATTGTCATTTCCTCATTATCCTCACCTGTGCCTTGTTTTTCAAATTAACCTTTCTGTATTTAACCCTGTCAGTTTTGGTCCATTTGGAGCTAGCTGGTGTTAGTTTTTGATCATAGTCTTAAGTCTTGTTTTGTGTCTTGTTCCTAAGTTTCTTGTACCTTTGTGATTATTTATTCATTAAAAATGTTCCATGTAGATGTCTCTCTTGGTATCTAAGAGTAATTTCATTACAGAAGACCGAGGATGGCATTCCAGGAACCAGTTTATGGCAGGGTCTCTCTCTAACAGCCAGTGTGGAGGGAGATGTTTGGCCCCACATTGTTTTTGGATCTTGCTGAATGAACATAAACATAACCTCAGAGAGGACTTGTCATCGGACTACAAGTTGACCCTAACCACCAATTCAATCCTAAGGTTTAGAAAAGGACTTCCATTCCATTCCTCAGGATCTCTGGATGCATCAGCAGTGGCTGATTGGAGAGCTTGAATAGACATAAACTTCAACACATTCACTTCATCCTCAGGCAAAGTAGTTAAGGTTAATGGTCATTGACTGCTAACAGTTCATAGGAGCAGTCCTAATAACATATTATGGAATTAATAAGTGATAGTCCCAAGAGTTTCCTATCATATTTGGACTCTTTGTGCTTCCCCATGATGTTGATAATAATTCAAAATAGGTTTGGTAAAATTATTTAATCCTTGTGTGAGCATGTCATATATAGAACGCGGTAGCAGTTTACTGTCAGGGATTTGTTGTCATGCGACATCCAGTGTAGACAGCATAATAGGTTCTATTGTATTTTGTTGCATCCAATTTAGACACGGTGTAAGGCGGGTAACACATGGTCACCACAGACACAATTGGCCAATCAAATTCCAGGAATGGCCAAGATTACAGATTCCAATCTCCTCCGTATCAAAAAGGGATAATAGTACCCTTCCAACAGAGACTCCTTGCTCTGAGTCTTTGGCCTGTGATGGTGAGACAAAAGAAGATTCACTGTTCTGAGTTTTCTGTCCAAAGAGACGATAGCAGAACATTTGTTTTTCCTTATTATTCTTCCACTGCATGTTTAAAAAAAAACTCAAAATTCAAACTTTAAATTATACTTTATAACCTTAAGACAACCTGCTCAATTCTAACTTTTTAAAATTATATATATATATATATATATATATATATATATATATACACACACATATACATATATACACACATACATACACAGATTTAAAGCTCCTGAATTTTTTTACTTCAGAGACATCAGAGTACTTTCCTTAATAAGTGAACCAACCTTCCAAAGAGGACAATAAAGGAGATGCCAAAAGACTCACTAAACCTCCATTTGAACTGTTTGTATCCATTAAAAATAAACATATAAATGAAAAATATAGCAAATATATTCTAAATCTGTTGAAACACATCAATCTGAAGGCGGATCGGCAAATATCAGTGAACTCCATCAGAGTGCGTCTGATGCTCATAATCACCGAACCTCACCAGATCCTCCTCTATCGGTGAGTATCTATTATAAAACACTCACAGGACATTATTTGGACAACTAGGCAAATGTATTTAAATTTCACGCAAAAATACTATGCAGACTTATGCGTGCCTAATGTAAGATTCATACATACACAAGTGTTATACATAGCTACGCTCAAGTTCGTTATTATTACTCGAATCGTGTAAAGTACATTAGTGCTACGGTATTTGCTTCATGCATGTATCCGAGATGTAGTATGCGTGCAGTGGTTGGAAGTTTTGAGCCGCCATTCGGTCTGTATTTAACAGTGCGTCGAGTCCGAAGCAATCAATCACAGAACGCGAGAGAGAGGCTGTGCTTTGATAAAAAATTTTTTAGCTATAATATAATGAAATAAAACAATTATAGGATAATACTTAAATAAATTTTAACATCTTGCGGCCCCCCTGGAGTATCACTGAGGCCACCTGGTGGGTTGGAAACCACTGATCTAGAGAGACAATAGCAAAAGTCAACGTAGAGGGAGACATTAGGCTGCCCCCCAGTTGCATGAACTCTGAAGTGATGGACCTTGCCTGACTCTCGCAGCTCCAAAAGCAGCACAGCAAGTGTCTCCACATTGGCAAACACTGACTGAAACACACGGCTCCTCAACGACAGTCAGGCTGCAAAGGATCCTATAAAGACCCATCTGTCCCAGCTGTCCAGTCTACACTCAAAGGACCCACTTGGCACAACAAAAGTTCAGCATCCTCCAGGTCAGCACATCGATGGCTACCAGATCACAACTCTGTGTGGACTTAGGAGTGTTGTTTATTTTTATTTTTTTTATATTTTTTTTTGGCTTCTGATTGACCAACATGGTTTTAGAGTTAGGGTTATATCACCACCTGTTGGTTTGGCAAGCTCTTGACAGCGCTTCATAGTGTGTTTTTGGACAAAGGAGGATTTATAAGAATACCTGTGTATGTGATTGGAGATTGGAGGCTTTAGGTTTTACATATTGATTAATCAAACCTTGTTTATAAATCTAGTCATTTTGCATTATTTACTAATTTTACCTACCTCTTACATAAAATTGTCATTTTCTCAGACTAATCCTGTGACTTTCTGTTTCTTAAATCATGCAACTGCGCTTGTCAGTTCAGCTGGGGAAGATCAGTCAATGAATAGCTTGACACATTTGGATAAACTACTGCTAACCAGAAAACTAACCAGAATGCAGCACATCAACTGGAGAATTGGTGCACCCCAGACATCAATGGAAACGTGTGAAAACGGTGTGAAATGAACAGAATTGAAGGACAAGTAGAGGAGAGAGGGTATTGGGGCAGTAAAGCAGAGTTTCTTCTGGCTGTGGCAGGGAATGTGGTTGGTCTGGGTAATGTGTGGAGGTTTCCTTACCTCTGCTACAAGTATGGAGGAGGTATGAAACCAGCTTCAACCTAAATACACAATACACTTAATTCCTTTTTTAAATAATGTGTTTTTGCACTGGTGTGTTCTCAGGGGCGTTCCTCATACCCTACCTGGTGTTTGTGTTTACCTGTGGGGTGCCTTTGTTCCTGCTAGAGACGGCTATGGGACAGTACACACAGGAAGGAGGCATTACATGTTGGCATCGGCTCTGTCCACTAGCTGAGGGTAAGAGTCATCTCTAAAAAAAAAACACCTATATTAAAGATTTAAAAAAATTAAATGTGTTTAATAAAATTGTGTTAATCTCATCGCATGGAAACACTTTTTGTCATGCAGTTTTATACACATCACGGGGCATTTATTTAATTATATTTGCATTTATTTTTATTTTTTTTCCTTTTCTCTTTGTTAAATGAAATATATGAAAATATGTTTCAGTAGAAAAAGTCTCATGGGAGAAACCATATGGTTTAATAAATAATCAGTAGAAAGAACCAAAACTCAAAGTGCATGTGGTGTAATTAAAACCAGCATTCATTTAAACTGGGTAAATCATCCTTAAATTCTGGTTACCATTCTCCTTTAGTCATTGTATCTGTTTGCTTTTGTCAGGTATTGGCTATGCAGGACAAGTCATTCTTCTGTACAGCTGCATGTATTACATCATCATTCTGGCCTGGGCACTTTTCTACCTCGTCTTCTCTTTCAGCTCCCAACTGCCATGGGCCAGCTGTGACAACACCTGGAACACAGGTAATGAAATAAAAATCAACCAATCAGTAAAAATAACATTAAACGCATATGCTAAATATCAAATCTCAATATCCCTTTCTTGGTTTCTTTTTCTTAGATGACTGTGTGAATCTAGTTGCAAAGAATTTGACCCTCAACCGGACAATGCTGATTAATTCAACACCTGCAGCGACTGAGTTCTGGCAGTAAATAATTACACTGATTTTTACAAGAACATTGTAAACCAATGTTGGGGAAAGTTACTTTTAAAAGTAATGCATTGCAATATTACGTTACTCCTCCCAAAAGTAACTCATTTTGTTACTTAGTTACTTTTTACGGAAAGTAATTTGTTATATTACTATAGAGTTACTTTTTCTCATCTGCCTTGGTGTTACGCCCCCTAGTGATTTGGGGTATGAAAAGGAACAAAAATAATAAAATAGATATGACTTAATTCCCTAGCTGGAACCAACTGCTGCAAACCAACACAGGGACAGTGACTGAGGTTGCAAACGTGGTCGGCTTTATTTACAATTTCCGATTGCATTAATGTACAGAAGTCATACAGTAAGCATGCTTAAGTCAGATATATTGATGACCAAACCATGTATGAGTGCTCTTGATGCACAGATCGTACATTGTATTTTTGCAGTCACGTTTTAGTATGATGATGATATTTCCACACACATTCAGAACAATGTTTAGATTTGTCCTGTTTGTGTTGCTGTGTTTGATCATTCTGAATGGATCCATGTACTGTAGTATGTATAAGCAATGACCTCTAAGGATGGCTTAGGTTTTTTTGGCATCTCCTTTTGGTCCCATTTGGTATTGCAACTTGACTTGTCTAGTGCACACATACTACTTTTTTTTTTGGGGGGGGGGGGCGCTTTAGTGTGCACAAATCTATTCATTATATTAACTTCTTATATCATTTGGTTCTTTGGCGTTCTTTTGGATTTTCAGTTCCCTGTTGAACTGTATTTTCCATTGCGTTGAACATTTATGGGGTAAATTCCTTTACTTTAATCTGATACTGAAGCCTGATTTGTTCACATTCGTGTAGCTGCTACGTTCATCAGAATTTTCGGTAACACTTTACAATACGTGTGCACAAATAAGCATTAATTCATGTTTAATTAATGCACAGATAATCACAAGTTAATGAAGAACTAAACAATTTATTAATGATTACTACATCAGCAACTAATGAACATTCTATATGATTCATAGATTAAGTAATCAATACATTGTTATTAGTTAATTGTGCCATAATGTATTAATTCCCTAATAACTTATTTTATCAACTAATAGTGCAAATTCATGTGTTAGTTACTACAATGGTCAAAGCTATGTACTTCAACTTCCAGTTGTCTGCTTTAATTACTCATTAGCTAATGAGTTGCAGAGATATCATAATGTTATGACTTTACTTATTGAGGCACAAAACTATTAGCTAATTGTTAAGTAATATGTCATTGTGGTTATGATATAGAATTAGTCAGTTATGCGCCTTAATGTGTTGAAGCCATGCATTTAAACTTCCAGTTGTCTGCTTTAATTAATCATTAGCTAATGATTTGCAAAGATATCATTATGTTATGACTTTACTTACTGGGGCACAAAAATATTAATTAATTGTTAAGTAATATAGTTATAGCTAATGATCAATTAAAGCAGACAACTGGAAGTTTAAATGCATGACTTGAACCCATTTTGCTAATTAACACATGAATTTACACTATTAGTTAATAAAATTGGTTATTAGGGAATTAATACATTATGACACACTTAATTAATAACAATTTATTTATTACTTAATCTATGAATCATATAGAATGTTCATTAGTTGCTGATGTAGTAATCATTAATAAATTGTTTAGTTCTTCATTAACTTGTGATTATCAGTGCATTAATTAAACATAAATTAATGCACATGTGTGCACACGTATTGTAAAGTGTTACCGAATTTTCTCCTTCAGTGCAAAGGAGAAAAAAGATCAGTGCGTTTGATATTTTTAGGTGGATTGGAGGAGAATGCTGACACTGATGAATCTATATCACTGACAGCTTCAGGATTAGATGGTTGGGCATGTTCCAAAGAGGATCCTAGCACCCTTCTCCCCAATGAGTTAACATGGGCTGGCACAGATAGAGAACTACAATTCACATCCAGAGGAAGGCAGGTCCACCCAAAAAGAAGTCTAGTTCCCCTTTGAGCACTGGGTGATGGAAGCTTTGTTCATCCTTCGCACCCTGTTTCCAAAGTGTGGCAGATACTTCACACTATATGCAGATATCTGCCTCTCTGAACTGTCAGACCACTTGCTGCCTGGTTTCAGGCTTGGGTTCTGCAGACCATAGAATGAGGCTACTCGCTCCAAATCACTTGCAGACCCCCTTTAATCACAACTAATCACACTAAAAGGGTATTGTTAATCAAATGGACAGCCCTTTGTGAAAAAAACTGCAAATGCTGGTTAGGTGTGTTTTGATGCTGGTTTATGCTGGTCCTTTGCTGGTTTATGCTAGTCCTGAGCTGGTCATGTACTGGTCAAGGACCAGTATAAACCAGAAAAAGGACCAGGACCAGTTTAAACCAGCATCAAAACATACCTAACCAGCATATGTTGTTGATGCAAGTGAGATGAGTAAATGCATCTTTACATTTAGTACAATAAGCATCATGTTAAGACAGCGCAAATTGTAAATTAAACAGTAATGTGTTACTTTACTAGTTACTTGGAAGAAGTATTTCAATTACCCCAAATTGGGGTCTTTCAAAACAAGGTGTTAGCAGATATTATCCAGACCATCTATATTCTAATGACTGGTAGACACATAGTTGCAAAATTATTTACAGTTAGTAGACTGTCTAAAGCGGACTATCAAAATAAAGTGTTACCAAAACAAAAGCATGTTGTTTCTGACTCTCATTACAGACGCAGAGTGCTGTCTCTCTCTGGAGGGATTGAGGAGATTGGTAAAATCAACTGGGAGATTCTTCTGTGTCTTATTGCAATGTGGATCATATGTTATTTCTGCATCTGGAAAGGAGTCAAATCTACTGGCAAGGTGTGCAAATAATCACTTCATATTACATTCTAAAAAAAAAAAAATCTTATTTATTGGTAAGAAATTAGTGTTTTTTAATTTAAGTGTAGGTGTGCAGAAGAGAACAAGTATGTGCAAATTAATGTGAATATTCCTTGTATTGTATCTTGTATTGTGCCTGTAGGCGGTGTATTTCACAGCCACATTTCCTTACGTGATGCTGCTTGTGTTGCTGATTCGTGGGTTGACTCTTCCTGGAGCTCTGCAGGGTGTTGTGTTTTATCTGTATCCTGAACCAGCCCGCCTTTCTGACCCACAGGTAACCCCACCATCTGCCCTCTACACAATGTGACATTGATATTATAGAAAATTGACATTCAACCTATTTTTTAAATTTCCTGAAAACATCTCAATGTGATATAACATTTTTTGTAATTCAATTAATGCATTACTACATTTTAATGTCAAAGGGTTAGTTCACCAAAAAAATGAACATTAGCCCATGATTTAAATCCTTTTTTATGGATGGATGTGCTTTATTGGATTTCTTTTGGATTGTTAAACAAAAACACCCACCCACTGCCATTATAAAGCGTGGAAGAGTCAGGACAATGTTTATTACAAGGCTGATTGTATTTGTCTGAAAGAAGAAAGTCATATACACCTAGAATTGCTTAGGGGTGAGTAAATCATAGACTAATTATAATTTTTGAGTGAGCTGATCATTTAAAAATGTAAATTCTAATTAAAAAGTATTATTATATTGAAATTGCTGTGTGTAGGTTTGGTTAGAGGCTGGAGCTCAGATCTTATTTTCCTACAGTGTGTCAGTAGGTGCTCTCACTGTTTTAGCCAGCTACAATAAATACAACAACAACTGCTACAGGTAAGTATTGGGGCTTTCAAGTAAAATAACAAAGAATAAACATACAAATCAGTCAACAATTGTACAAATAAAAAATATTAGTATTAGTGAATATTAGTGAAATGTTCTCTCTGGAAGAAAAATAATGACAAGTGTCTTTGAAACAAAAAAACATGTTGAATAGCACTAACTGAAAATATAATGCATTGAATTAACAATGCTTGCATTTAAATGTCTTGTGTTTTCAGGGCATGCATTTTAGGTCCTGAGGCTTAACACTGTTATGAATATTACAATTCAAAACATTTTACACACTTTTTAAACATTTTAAATTCAATAATTCATATTCACCCTCCAAAATTCACTTCTGAAGTATTCAGCTGATGATGTATAATTTTTGGTCCATTTTATTTCACTTTAAAAATTCAGTAATTAAAATTCAGCAGAAAATTTGTCATTGCACATCTGGGACCTGCAGGAATAGCAATAGAGTACCTATGCATGATCTCTATCTGCTGTCAGCTGTTCACCAGCAGGTGGTGCAAGAGGCTGTTGATGAAGACCAAAGCAGCAGATAGCCAGTCATTCATGCAATACACTTTATTGATAAGTCATTCATTTGGTACTCTACTGCTATTCCTGCAGGTCCAGGATGTGCAATGCCACTAAATTTTGAATGATGAAAATGTGTGTAAATATTTTGAATTTAAATATGCACAGCTTAAATAAACAACTATGTTAAATGACAAGACCTAAAAATGTGATCACTGTTAATTCAATGCGTTATTTCTTCAGTTGGTGCTAGTTAACATGCTCTTGTGTTTCAAAAACATTTGTCATTATTTTCTCCATAGTTCTTGAAATAAATATATACTGCTTCATGCAATGCTCAGCCAGCAAATGACAATGAATGACGTTATGTGCATGTGTTTGTATAACCAATGTCTATCAGGGACAGCTTGTGGCTTTGCCTTCTGAACAGTTGCACCAGTTTTGTGGCTGGCTTTGCTGTGTTCTCAGTCTTGGGCTTCATGGCCCAGGAGCATGGCGTCCCCATTGCAGAGGTGGCAGAATCAGGTAATATAACATTCATGAAATTTCATGAAAACACCAGTGGTGTTATAAACGGATTGAAAGCAACTAAAAATACTGATTGCTCAAAATCTGACTGCTCTGTCTCTGTCAGGTCCAGGACTAGCGTTCATAGCATATCCACAGGCTGTAGCTATGATGCCTCTCCCTCAGTTCTGGGCTGTTTGTTTCTTCATTATGATTATTTTGCTGGGGCTAGATACACAGGTGAGCTAAAAACCTGAGAAATTTCAGTCACTGCTCATACCACATTTTATTTTCTACTTCATACCCCATATAATCTAGTGCAGTGGTTCTCAACTGGTTTGGCCATGGGACCCACATTTTTACATGGTCATCAAGCCACGACCCAAATTTTTAGGAACTATAATATAATTTTAGGAATTATAATTAATTTGTATTTATTTGTTAACATACACAAGTAGTGATAGATAAATCATAAGAAAATCACCAAGACTTACAAATAAACTATTTTATTGCTGTCATTTAACAAAATGTATCAAATTATAGAAATATTACTTGCGCTTCGACATATTTGTTGCTATAATTAAATGAAATTTCACGTCAAACGGAACAGCTGTCACGCGCATTTCAAAATAAAAGTCCGGTATAAGCAAAATAAGTTAAAAATTAAACTTTTGTTGTTTTTTTGACCACACACTCCGCGACCCACTGAAAATGTTCCCTCGACCCACTTTTGGGTTGAGAAACACTGATCTAGTGTATATTCAACCTAATATCTATACACCATATCTGTAGCATACTGTCATTTACCTCAGACAATATTTTTCACTTGGCCACACACAAGTGCATTCACACTGTCCCTAAGTTTGAAAGTGAACTGTCTTTTCAGTGTAGCTAGCATAAGATAAATTCTGTAGTGTGCATTGTGTGTAGTGTATGTAAATTTAAATACAGTATGAAGAAGCAGAGACCAAAGAATATCATAGGCCGGACAAGATTTCATGAACTGCAAACATTTTATTCAGAGTAATTTTCAAATTTGTGGAGAGCAAATAAAACAGCAGCTTCAAATTCATCTGAGATATTTTGGTGTTGGTCGGGAAAAACAGCTTTCAGTGTGTTGATGGGAGAGTGCACCCAACAATGAAAATTCTGTCATCGTTTACTCACCCTAAATTATTCTATATGACTTTCCCTCTGAAGTTTGTTGCAATGGAAGCTGTCATGACATCCGTGATGGACCTGTTCCCCATGATTCTGCGCAGACCAGGACGGCGAGAATGTTACCTCCTGCTCTTCTGTCTCACCTGTTTCTTGGGCCAATTCATCATGGTTACAGAGGTCAGATGAGTGTTTAGTGTGAGGAGAATAAAATTAACAAAATGAGTTATCATGCAAAAAAAAAGAGAACTAAATATATTGTGTAAACGGCTAATGTTACAGTGAACAGTAAACCAGTAAATGGGTTATCAAAAAAAAATGAATGCCAGTGAAAAGTAAAAATGTAAAAATCATTTTTCAAAAAAATTGTCAAGTTTAAATGTACAAGAACAAGCTTATTTAAACTTCTAAACATTACAAGAACTGTAACATTGAGGGTCTGAGCACTTGTATTCCTTTATTTGTGTTCTATATTATTACCACCACAATACCTTAATCTGGCTCTGGTTGTAATGTTGTATTGTGACCTGCAGGGGGGGATGTATGTATTCCAGTTGTTTGATTACTATGCCTGTAATGGAGCTTGTGTACTGTTCCTGTCTGTGTTTGAGTCTCTGACCATGGGTTGGATTTTTGGTAAGTCACACCGAGGCTACAGACTGTAACATAATAAAGCCAACAAAACTAAGTGCCAATGCTGGGAACCAGTAAAGCTAAATCCTCTACACACTGCAGGGGCTGAGAGGATGTTTGACATCATTGAAGACATGACAAAGTCACGACCCAACTACATGTTCATGCTGTGCTGGAAATACCTGACTCCTCTTGTGTCCCTGGTGAGTGTCTTTGTATTTCATTCATCTGATTGTGCCTGTCTTGTCTTAGTGGATTATATTTGGTTGTGAATGAGGCATTTCTTAACTATAACCAACTCAGTTGAACTCAGTTCTTGCTATCCTTTTCCTTCTGCATCCTTTTTCGCTCTTTCTCCTTCTCTTCTGTATATTCTCAGGTGTCTTTTGTCATTTCTCTGGTGGAGTACACGCCCCTCACGTTTAACCGCTGGTATGTGTACCCAGACTGGGCGTTTGCATTAGGCTGGTTACTAGCCCTGTCCTCCATTGTACTGGTGCCTAGATGGGCACTGGGTCAACTGTTTGCTGGGAAAGGGAGTCTGAAACAGGTGAGGAGGACAACATGTTCATCCCTGACATTTGATGAGATGTACCAAGATAAAGCCAAGAAAAATGCTAATCTACACAACTAAGCAGGAGAATCTATCTAGTCAGTACTACCTAACTGTTGTTTCCCTGTGTTTGTGTGTCTTGACAGCGTTGGCATCACCTGTGTAGTCCTGATAAAGAGCTTCCTCTCACCTGTAAACAAAGAGCTGAAATTAAGAACTGTTTTCACTGCAGAGATGGACAACTTAGTTAGTACGGACATGGAGGAACATGAAAATAGACACTGAAAGAAAAATGTTTATATTCTAGTCAATACTTGTATTACTATTCTGATAAATAGTCATAAAGGATTTGTTAGCAACCTTCAGAAACAAGGCCAGAAATTGTTTCCTGTTTCCCATTGTCATTTCCTCTTTATTCTCACCTGTGCCTTGTTTTTCAAATGAGCCTTTCTGTATTAGCTGTGTCAGTTTTTGTCCATTTAATTTAGTTGGTCTTAGTTTTCCTTTTTTACATTCGATGTTACACCAACTGACTACATGGGGTCTCACTTGGGAGTCCAGTCACCTCTGTGCTTATAATAAAAGGCAAATGAAAATTGATGAGTGGAATGTGCAAGCCAAGCCATTCCCTGGAACATACGGGTATATAAGATGGAGGCATGCATCCACTCATTCAGATTTTTGCTTCAGAGTCGAACGCTCTCGGCTGCGAGGAGAAGAACTTCTTTTGCATCCAGTGGAGTATCGCCCTGTGTGCACAGATAAGTGCCATGGTCCTTCCCTGTGCAAACCAGCTAAAAGAGCAAATTTCTACAGCTTGCATGGTCATCGAGAGTGTCTCACAAGATGTCTTTCTGACCTTGTGGTAGTTTCCTTACCTCGGACGATGGACAATACTGCTGTACGTGTCTGGGCTGTAAAAATGCTGAGACGACATTTGTAAATGGCTGGTGAGAACACTGATCTCAGGACCTTGTTCATGAATGAGGGCAGGTTGGGTGTATATTCACTTGAAGGTTCAGGGCTACAACTACACTGGCATTTCTTTGAGGCATATATCAGAGAAAATCATTCATGAATGTCTTTAAAAAAAAAAGAAAAAAAAGAAACAGCATATGTATATTGTACCTACCCAGTGTCTTAATCAAAAGTGACATTAATAACAACTAGATGAAAAAGTTCGTCAAGACAAACTTTAAGTTGGCTTGAGAAAGCCGGACCAGAAAGTTTGAAAAGTTTGAAAGCTTTAAAAAGTATTAAAAGTTTAATAAGCTTACAAAGTTTAAAAGTTTTAAGTTTGATGGTTTTCAGTCTGAAATAGTTTGAAGTTTAAAGTAGTTTTAAAAGCTTCAAGTTAGATGCTAAGGTTCTCAGAGTGGTTGCTGGGGTGTTTCTATGTGGTTGGTAGGGTACTCTGGGAGGTTACTAAGGTGTTGCTATGAGGTTGCTATGGTGTCCAGGGTGGTTGCTAGGGTGTTGCTATGTCGTTGCTAGGGTACCCAGAGTGGTTGCTAAGGTGTTGCTATGCAGTTGCTAAGGTACCCGGGGTGGTTGCTAAGGTGTTGCTATGCGGTTGCTATGGCGGCTGGGGTCGTTGCTAGGGTGTTGCTATGTGGTTGCTAAGGTACCCAGGGTGGTTACTAGCATGTTTCTAGCATGTTGCTAGCATGATTTTAGCATGATTAGCAAGTCGCTAACATGATTTTAGCATGACTAGTAAGTAGCTAGCATGATTTTAGCATTACTAGCAAGTCGCTAGCACAATTTTAGCATGATTAGCAAGTCGCTAGCACAATTTTAGCATGATTAGCAAGTCGCTAGCACGATTTTAGCATGACTAGCAAGTCGCTAGCATGATTTTAGCAAATCCCTAGAATGATTTTACCATGACTAGCAAGTCGCTAGCACAATTTTAGCATGATTAGCAAATCGCTAGCATGATTTTAGCATGACTAGCAAAGTAGCTAGCATGATTTTAGCATGATTAGCAAGTCGCTAGCACGATTTTAACATGATTAGCAAGTCACTAGCACGATTTTAGCATGATTAGCAAGTCGCTAGCATGATTTTAGCATGACTAGCAAGTCACTAGCATGATTTTACCATGACTAGCAAGTCGCTTGCACGATTTTAGCATGACTAGCAAAGTAGCTAGCATGATTTTAGCATGATTAGCAAGTCGCTAGCACGATTTTAGCATGATTAGCAAGTCACTAGCACGATTTTAGCATGATTAGCAAGTCGCTAGCATGATTTTAGCATGACTAGCAAGTCACTAGCATGATTTTACCATGACTAGCAAAGTCGCTAGCATGATTTTAGCATGACTAGCAAGTCGCTAGCATGATTTTAGCAAGTCGCTAGCATGATTTTAGCATGACTAGCAAGTCACTAGCATGATTTTAGCATGATTAGCATTTTGTTAGCATGATTTAGATAGACACAGTGAAGTTTGTGAACCTAAATGGTGTTTGGAGCACTGCAATACAGTACCATTGCTCCCTATATGCATGATGATGCAGTTTAACCTACCCTCCAAGAAAGCAGTTAGTATAAAAGAAAGTGTTCCCAGCCTTAAGGCTGTAAGTTTTACGTGTATTTTAAATGTAATTGTTAAAACAAATTACTTTTATTACTTAATTTTTTTTTACCTGAGGTCCACCTGGTTGTCAGGGTTGTGTGCAGGACGAGACGAGACGAAAGACAAGATTAACAATTAACAATCTATTTAATATAATACTTCAAAGGATCAATGCAGGAACAGGCAGGTACAGGCAGGAACACACATCACAAAACTTTAAAGACCGACATGAACTGAAGATACAAACAGACTTTTAAAGGGTGACTAGATGATTAAACACAGGTGACACAGATGACTAATAATTAAACACAGGTGATGGGGATGACAGGCTGATGAGGGTGAAACCAAAAATGACAACATGACAGGGGGAGACCAGATGAACAGACAGGACTGTGACATTACACCCCCCTCCGAAAAGGCGCGTCCTCGCGCCATGGGGAACAACAAAAAAAAAAAAAAAAAAAAGAGAAGGGGAGCGAAAAAACAGAGTCCATGTGGGAGGAGGCTTTGGCGGAGGACGGCACCCCTGGAGGGGGACAACAAACAAAGTCAACAGAGTCCAGGGGTCCGTTCTTCGTACCTCGCTAACTAAGTTAGCTGGATTTGATTGTTGACGATTTTGCGTGATCTTGGATCGCTTGGTTCTTCGAAGCTCATCCGGGACTTGCTGTCATAGCAACAGGTGCGCAAGCTTAAACCTGCTCTGGAGCAGGTTTATTTCATGTAAACAGGATTTAGGCTGCGCTCCTGGCGGGTTATGATTGGTTGAAATGGCGAGGTCACATCTGATTGGTTAAAGAGCACGACTGACGCGGACTGACTCACGTGGGAAAAAAAAGTATCTTGCAAGAAAGTATATATCTTTTTTTACAGTCTATGGTATATATATATATATATATATATATATCAGAGGTTCCAAAAAATATTTGGCAGCACAACTGTTGATATTACCCAACATTGATCATTCTAATGATAAATCAGCATATTAGAATGATTTCTGAAGGATCATGTGACACTTAAGACTGGAGTAACAGCTGATAAAAATTCAGCTTTTCATCACAGGAATAAATTCTATTTTAAAGTATGTTAAAATAATAATAATAAAAAACATTATTTTATATTGTAAAAACATTTTGCAATATTACTGTTTTTTTCTGTATTTTTAATCAAATAAATGCAGCCTTGATGAGTATAAGAGACTTCTTTAAAGACTATTACAAGTCTTACTGACCCCAAACTTTTGATCGGTAGTGTATAAAAAAAATAAAATATAAATAAAATAACATATCAAGGAAAAAACATGTAACATGGGCAGCATTAACGCATTTAATGTGTTCACTACTTTTTGCCAGCCCTCTCTCCTTGCTTTTCCAGCCTTTGCAGTGTTCCCTTGCGTTTTAAATAAACTCTGAAACTCCTGAAATCCCTCAATCAAGAGTTCTTGCTCTGCTGCAGAAAAATACTGAGCTCGCTCTTTCGTCATGTTCGCCGACCAATCAAAGCGTTGCCGATCAATGTTTCTACTATCGATACGTAGCCCCTTTTAAGCCACCCAGTGATCTCAAATAACTTCATCCAGCTATACTAATCATCAACAACAGGTGCGTTCGGAGAACCGGAATAGCGAGCTCATAGTTAGCGTGATGATTTGATCTTGGATGTGTCATTTGATCCTGGATGTAGTAAGCGAGGTACGAAGAACGGACCCCAGGGGGGCGACGAAGGTGGGAGGAGCCAGGGAAGAAACAGGAGGGACCCGGAGCAGGAGGCACAGAGCAAGACCCAGGCCACAGCCATGAAGATCCATGGTGGAGCCGACGGAGGGAGGAGCCATGGAGGAGGATGGGCTGACGACTCCAGGGGTCCGACCGACAGAGGCAGAGCAGGTGAAGGATGAGCCCGAGGCGGAGACGGAGAGCCGAAGATCCTGGGCGACACCGAGGATCCGGAGGGCCAAGGCGGAGCCAGAGGCTCTGGCGACCAAGGCGGAGGCGGAGATCCAGAGGGCCGCGGTGGAGCCGGAGCGACAGAGGACTGAGGTGGAGCCGGGGGGAGGGAGGAGCCCAACGGAGCCGATGGGACGGAGCGACGAGGCGTAGCCAGAGGAGTAGAGTCCGTAGGCGATGGCGGGACGACAACCGACCAAGGCGGAGCCGGAGGGACGAGGAAGCCCGGTGGAGCTGGTGGGCCGACGGGCGACGCTGAAGATGAGGGAGCTGAGAGCCGTGGTGGAGCCGCAGGGTCGGAGGGCCGAGGCGGAGTTCTGGACTCTGAGGCTGGAGGTGGAGATGAGGGATCCTCCAGCCGAGACGCCGATGGAAGCTGGCAGACCTGCGGCGAGCCCACTGCACAGATGGAGGACTGAGGGTGAGCAGGGGGACTGACAGGTGACAGCGGGGTTTCTGGAAGGCTGGATGGAACCAGCAGAGATTCAGGATGGCTGGACGGAACCAGCGGAGATTCAGGATGACTGGACGGAACCAGCGGAGACTTAGGAGGGCTGGACGGAACCAGCGGAGATTCAGGACGGCTGGACGGAACCAGCGGAGATTCAGGATTAGGCAGAAGAGGGCGGGTGGGTGGGAAGTTCAGGCAGGCCAGTGTTTCTGAGAAGAAGTCTATTAAATCCCCAGAGTGTTGCTCAAGCTCACCCCCAGTGGTGGTGCAGTGGGCAGGGCTCTCTACCGCCCTCTCTTGCTCCACGCAGCACTCCACCGTCGCAGATGTAGAGGTCGGCTCACGCTCTTGGTCGGAGGTTTTGATCCCATCGGCAGTCCATACTGTGGCCGCTCCGGGCTCAGGCTCTCCGTCCGCGGTGAATGCGGGCTCATACTCTGCAAGTCGGGGTGATGTTTGGCTGGGCTCTGGGTCTGGAGTGGGGCTGGTGTCATCCTTCGCGGTCAACGAAGCTCTGCTGGACACCAGCACCCACTCGATGTAACCGGCGAGGCTCTCTCGAGGACCCTCCCCGGACAGCTGCGCTTTAGTGGCGATGTTAAGTCCTGCACGGAAGAACGTGCACAGGCAGCGGTCCGGGTAATGCGTCATCGGCGCGAGGTACATAAAGTCACTTATGTGGTCCTCGAGAGAGCGGTTCCCCTGCTCCAGCAAGATGATGCGGACAGCAGGGATATTCATAAGGGAAAAAAAAAATAAAACAAACACTGATTCAAAAAACGGAAAAGAAACGCAGGGGAAGACGCCGTGAACTGTTTTGGGTCGGTCTTTCTGTCAGGGTTGTGTGCAGGACGAGACGAGACGAAAGACAAGATTAACAATTAACAATCTATTTAATATAATACTTCAAAGGATCAATGCAGGAACAGGCAGGTACAGGCAGGAACACACATCACAAAACTTTAAAGACCGACATGAACTGAAGATACAAACAGACTTTTAAAGGGTGACTAGATGATTAAACACAGGTGACACAGATGACTAATAATTAAACACAGGTGATGGGGATGACAGGCTGATGAGGGTGAAACCAAAAATGACAACATGACAGGGGGAGACCAGATGAACAGACAGGACTGTGACACTGGTATGGCAGTACTGCAGTTGAGTTTTTTTTTAGCAAATGAACAAAACAAATGAACAAGGACAGAATACTGTATACTTTCACTAAGTGCAAATAGCATTTTTTTCATGGCGAGAGATGCTATTTACACTAAGTGCAAATAACAATGGGTTCTATTTACACTAAGTGCAAATATTTATAGATTCTATTTACATTATGTTGAAATAGCAGGATTTTCTGATACTTATAATATTAAGTGCAAATAGACGCAATTATCTTCACCTAAGTATTGTAGTACAATAAAACAGTATGCAGTAATTACGCACTGAGTGTAAATTATAGTTTTAATTTAATTTATTTAATGGCACTGGCTTATTGGGACAATAGAGGAACAAGGGGAACAAAACAAAAATTAAACACTTCTGGGGCACAAAAAAAAAACACCTATGACCCAAGTATACCAGTGAACATTGGTGTGATCACATTGAAGAAGTAGATATGGAGGCAGAGGGCAATTGTAACATTTTTTACACTTTCTACACTAAATCACAGACTACTTGAAATGCATCATCTTTTGATAAAAGAAACAACTATAGGTGCACCAATTAGATATATTTTCACTAATAAACATTAAATTAAATGCAAGAAGAGTGTTAACAGTGTAACATTGTTTGGGGGCAATTGTAACACTGAAAAATAAGTCATTTAACCCACGGTACCTTAAATAAAAGCCTACCTCAAAGTAATCCCTTAACTGCTGTAGTATCTAATGTTACTTAAGATTTTTTATATGGTTCAAATTATTTTACATGTAAGACATCATATGCTTTTTCAAAGAGCAAACATCTATTTCTGTTTTTGTAAAAACTAGGCAACTAGTGTTAACTAGATTTTAATTATTTTAGATTTTACTGAAATACATTAATCTTAGGTTGAGTCAAGAATAATCTTTAAACGGGTGACCTACTGGCTTTTTTGAAGGCCTGATTGTGTTTATGGGATATACTGTAACGTGTTCATGCTTTGTTTTTAAAAAACCACATTTTACCTTCATGCTGCACTGCTTTTCTGTTTTCCTAAAAAGCGGTCTGTTGACTTTCTGGTTCCTCCCTCAAAGAATTTGCATTGGGATCAGATTGGTTAGCTGGCCCAGTGTGATTCACTAACTGCCTAGCGCACATTGTCCGGAAAAGTCTCTTACCATTATAGGTAGTTGCATGTTTCAGGGGGCAGTGTTTATGTTAATTTTAGGATTTGTGATGTCACAAACATCTCAAGACGCAAAACAATTGGTCCGTGCAAGAAACTGAACAGTATTTATACAATTTTTAATTTTTTTGACTTTGATTTTTTTTTTTGACTTTGTTGCTTGTTGTAGTCCCTACCAGCTGTTTGTTGTAGGCCTTAAAGGGATAGTTCAACCCAAAAATGAAAATGTGATGTTTAGCTGCTTACCGCCAGGGCATCCAAGATGTAGGTGACTTTGTTTCCTCAGTAGAACACAAACAAAGATTTTTTACGAAAACCGGTGCAGTCTGTCAGTCATATAATGTGAGTGGATGGGCACCAGACCTTTAAAAGTAAACAAAAACATGCACAGACAAATCCAAATTACACCCTGCGACTCGTGACGATACATTGATGTCCTAAGACACGAAACGAATGGCATTGTGGGTGATGATCAGAACGGGTTCATTAAGAATAGACAGGGATTTCACAACGTAAGACGTGTTTTAAATATTTTGCATAGCCAAAAAGAGGAAAAGGATACTGCTCTTCTCTCGCTCGACGCGGAGAAGGCTTTCGATAGGATCGAATGGGCTTATCTCTTTGACGTTCTCATAAAATTCAGATTTGGAAACTCCTTTTTACATTGGATTAAATTATTACATTCCAACCCAGTGGCTGAAGTTTTAACCAAGAGATGATTTCAGAGCCATTTAATATTACAAGAGGTTGCCCTCAAGGCTCACCATTGTCCCCACTTTTAATTCATTTTGGCTATAGAGCCGCTAGCAATAGCCGTAAGAGCTAACAACCACATACAAGGGATTAAAATGGGTGGCAAGGAACATAAAATAGCTTTATTCGCTGACGATGTAGTGTTATTCCTAAAACAATTAAACGCCTCTCTTCCAACACTTTTAGACCTGATCAATCAATTCAGAAACATATCGGGATATAAAGTGAACACATCAAAGTCATCGTTATTGCTGCTTAATAAAGATACCTGTCCAAATACATAACATTTGTTTACCTTGAAAATATCACCCAGCTTTACATATTTGGGTATCAAAATAGTCCCCCAATTAGAAAATATAATTTCTACAGATTATAATGTGTAGAGCCCTACTAAAAATAGGATCTGTTAACTAAGTATTTCATTTTTGTTATTTAATTTTATTATTGTTTGACCTCAAATTCATATTTGTTGTTTACATAAAAAAGTTTAAAATTAATGTGATCTTTAAAATCTGAGTTTGTATTTTATTTTAGAAGAAATGTTATCGATTAACCAATGACATGTCTTGAGAATGACCCTGAGAGTTGAAGGGGCGGGGTTAGAGGAAAGAGGAAAAAAATGAGGTGATGCAACCGGGGAAGAAAGCTAATAAAAGAACTGCGTTTGTTTAATCATATAAAAAAAGTTAAAAATACTCGCGATCTTTTGTTTGAAAGATTAGAACTGAAAGCTGTTTTATTTTCTACATCTACAAATTGACGAACAGTTGGTAGCGTTTACGAGTTAAGTGAGAGCGAGGGAGTGACGCGGATGGAACGCACGGAGACGGGGAGATGGACTGAGAGATCAAGGCCGTTCTGATACTGTGGACCAGGCCTATGTGCGTCACGAACGGAGGATTCGCGTGGACATGATATTCAGGTTCCACTTTGCAAGTTACGTTTCACAAGAAGATATTGGTGGCGATCGGATTTGCTTATCGTTTCATCTTGTCTCCTAAACGGTACTGTATAACTTCGTGATTTCACTGGAATTTGTGAGTACTCATAACTGTTGCATATTCACGTGAGCTCCAACATTGCGCGCCAACGAAAGACTAAAATCCCAGCTGGGTTATAATTTTATTTTGGGTATTTTTCATATATTGTTTTGTTGTGAATCTTTGTTTATTACAATTCGTTTGAATTGAGGTTGATTGTGTTTATAATTTGAAAATTGGGTCATATGCCCTAAAGGGATTTAAATCCAAAGGAAAAAAATAACAAAAGAGTCAATATTTAATAAATGTAAAAGTTTATTTAATACCCGTTTCTTTCTTTTGTGATTTTCATGTGAAGGAAATATTTGTAATTTCAGTGACATTTTAATTTACTTTAGGTAACAGAAGCCATTAAGAAATCACTTTGACACTCAATTTAATTCTAAAAGAAAACTATATACTGATATCTGATACCCTGGGTTGTAATTTAATGTCTTTTACTGCTTCGTTGTAAACAGTCCTTTACAATTTAAAGTTAATTTTTATGTAACTCTCCTTTGAAATTCTATTTTATTTGTATTGAATTTTCCCTAGACATATTTATTATTTGAGCTGTTCAACAGGAGAGGGCTACATTTGTGGGGGCATCGTCCGGGATTATTCAGATTATTCAGATTGTGTTTTCAGAAGCTGTGTAGTTCTGTGGAAAGAAAATTGAAAGTGATTTTTGGGAATTCTGTCTATTTAGATATTTCTGTCTAGAGAGCTGTAAATGCTTTAAAGCTGTTTTATTTCTTTTCTCTGAGCACATATTTTTAGTTGCACAAATGGATAAAATGGAGACTAGTGAAGTTATTGCATGGTGCAGGGAAAAAGATGTTGAGCTGGACAGAGTTTTTATTTTGAGAAATGTCCCTACAGACTGTGAAGACAGAGTAGTCTATAATGTGCTGGATACTGTTCCAGGGATTGGAAAATGCAAAGTGCTTGATCGCCGCTCTGATAAAACTAAACGATGTCAGTTTGTTTTGATTGAAGTAGTTAGTAGCATTTCCAAAATGTCTATTCCTGCTGAGATCGGAGGACCTGAAGAGGGTCCCTGGTACACACAGGTTGTTCGTGTTACAGCTGAAACCCCTAAACAGAGTACGGAAGAAGAGTTCCAGACTAAGTTGATCTCTTTTCTCCAAAAAGAGGGAAAATCATTAGCTGACATTCCAAGTCCGGTTCCCCCTACACCTGACCTCAACACTAAGCTAGTTGATGCTATAAATTCCCTGGTCCAAACATGTCATGTGGCTTCATCTGAAGAAAGGGTTGCATATAGAAAGCTGCGTCCTTTCTCAGGGTTTATACCGACTCCTCCTGGGGAAGACGAGTATGAGGTCTGGGTGGAGCAGACTACTCACATTCTGGAAGAATGGCAGTGTTCTGATAATGTCAAGAAGCAGAGACTAGTAGAGTGTCTCAGAGGTCCTGCAGCAGATATTGTAAGGTTTGAGAAGACTGGTAACCCATCTGCTACGTTCAGTGACTATCTTAGTGTGCTAGAGTCAGCATTTGGCACTACTGAAGATGCTGCAGATTTGATGTTAAAGTTTCGGAGCACCTACCAGAATGAAGGAGAGAAGCTCTCAGCCTACATACTGAGGTTGGACAGGATGCTGCACAGTATGCTGAGAAAAAAAGGCATTGAGTATTCTGCCCTGAATCATCTTCGAATGCAGCAGATAGTCAGAGGTGCCCTTTCAAGTGACCTGGTGGCTATGCGTTTAAGGATGACCCATAAACTGTGTGCCCCTCCCTCTTTCAATGAGCTAATGAAGGAGGTAAGAGAAGAGGAAAATATGGTTAACAATAGGAGCTCATTACAAGCTAATGTAGCCATGTCGGTATTGCCCTCAGCCAAGAAGGAATCATCTGTAAACACTAGTCTTCCCGACTCAGATGTGGAAAAGCTGAAAAGGGAGATTAGGGCACTAAAAAATGAGGTATCGCGCTTGTCAGCTGCAGCAAAAGAACCTGTAACCCATGATCGTCCTGCCATGCACAGTCTAGCTGCAACTGCAGAGAGTAAAACACCAACCAGACCAGTGAACAAAGCAAGTGTCTTCTGTTACAGATGCGGAGAAGATGGGCATCTAAAGCGTGACTGTACAAACGAAGAAAATCTCAGGAGAGTAAATCAGCGACTTATCAGAATGAGACAGTCGTCGGGAAACTTCTCCGGGGCTCAGTAGAGGAACGGCCTGAAGCTCCGGGAAAGACACGTTCCACAAAGTGCAAAAGAGTCAAAGTCGAGCCAGCAGTTCTTCCGAGCGGGTTGGTGGGACCTAGCTCTGTTCTTCCTATTCAGGTGGAAGGGATCTATGCAAAGGCTTTGCTGGATAGTGGATCGCAAGTGACTCTGCTATACAGATCTTTCTATGAGAAACACTTGAAGCATCTGCCATTGATACCAATAGAGAATTTGGAGATATGGGGATTGAGCATGCAGCGGTACCCCTACGATGGCTGTTTGTCTCTAAGGCTTGAGTTTCCTGGATCTGTGGCAGGAGTGGCGGAATCCATAGATGCACTTGTGCTGGTCTGTCCCGATCCAGTCATGAAAGGAGATGTCAGCATTCTGGTAGGAACAAATACAGCTGTGGTGAAGAAGCTGGTAGAAGCATGTAAAGAGAAGGTGGGAGATGATTTTCTTCATACCTTGTCAGTCCACCCTGAGATCCGAAATGCTTATGAACGGGTCATTGCTGTTGAAAAGTGTGTCGATGACAACAGAAGAGGGACAGTCTGGTATCTTCATCCTAAGCCATTGAAATTGCCTCCAGGGGAGAGTGCTAGAGTGTATGGAATCCTGAAGTACCCTGCTGCTTTTTCAGATAAGACTCTGCTAGTGGATAAGCCAGAAGAATCGTGGTTTCCTGAAGAACTGCTTGTAGCAGCAGAAGTACAGTCTACCACTGTTGTCCACTCAAGAAGGATTGGAGTAACAATCAGAAATGTCTCTTCTCGGCCAGTGTTGATTAAAAGAGGAATGCCCATTGCTCATGTGTTCCCAGTTGAGGTGGTGTCGACAGTCTCTAAACCCTGTGACAGTAGTGGTCGGACTAAACTCGACAAGAATTCATTTAACTTTGCAGATTCCCCTGTTTCAGAGGAATGGAAACAACGACTGGTTAAAAAGATGCTGGAGAGGAAGGATGTGTTTTCTTCTGATGAATTTGATGTGGGATGTTCTAGGAGTACCCAGCATAACATTCGACTGACAGAGGATAAGCCTTTTCGTGAGAGGTCACGACGGCTTGCACCAGCTGACCTGGAAGATGTCAGGCAACATTTGGAGAAGTTGAAAGGGGCAGGGATTATCACTGAGTCCAGGAGTCCTTATGCTTCTCCAATTGTCGTAGTACGGAAGAAGAATGGGCAGATCAGGATGTGCGTGGATTATAGGACGTTAAATCGACGTACTGTCCCAGACCAATATACTGTTCCACGCATAGAAGATGCATTGGCCTGCTTGAACGGAAGTAAGTGGTTCAGTGTATTGGATCTCAGAAGTGGATATTATCAGATCCCTCTGAGTGAAGCTGATCAAGAAAAGACAGCATTCATCTGCCCGGTGGGGTTTTATGAGTTCCAGAGAATGCCACAAGGGATTTGTGGAGCTCCATCGACTTTTCAAAGAGTTATGGAAAAGACGGTGGGGGACATGAATTTGTTGGAGGTGTTAGTCTATCTGGACGACCTCATCATTTTCGGAAGAACGTTGGAGGAGCACGAAGAGAGGCTAATCAAGGTGTTAGACCGGTTGCAGAGTGAAGGATTGAAGTTATCCTTAGACAAGTGCACCTTCTGTCAGACCTCTGTCAACTATGTTGGACACATTGTGTCTCAGGATGGTGTCTCAACCGACCCATCAAAGATTGATGCTGTAAAGTCTTGGCCTCGACCCCAGAACGTGTCAGAGCTACGTTCCTTCTTAGGTTTCTGTGGATACTACAGAAGATTCGTGAAAGACTATTCGAAAGTGTCCTACCCATTGAATCAGTTGTTGCAAGGGTGTCTGCCTACAACGAGTCTGAAGAAGATCAAAGCAGGACTCCTTCCAGAACGAGTAGTATACAAAGCTTCTGACCCATTTGGAAGTAGATGGACTGACACTTGTGAAGCTGCTTTTAATGAGTTAAAGGTGAGGCTTACTCAGGCTCCTGTGTTGGTTTTTGCCAATCCTCAGCTCCCGTACGTCCTACATGTCGATGCCTGCTGTGAAGGGTTGGGCGGAGTGCTATATCAGGACCAAGGACAGGGGTTACGACCTGTAGCGTTTGTCAGCAGAAGTTTGACGCCTTCTGAAAAGAACTACCCAGTCCATAAACTTGAGTTCTTGGCGTTAAAGTGGGCGGTTGTTGACAAGCTACACGATTACCTGTACGGAGCTAAGTTTGAGGTACAGACTGACAACAACCCGCTAACTTATGTTTTAACAACAGCCAAGCTAGATGCTGTAGGGCATAGGTGGCTGGCAGCCCTCTCAGCATATGACTTCAGTCTCAAGTACAGGCCTGGGAGACAAAATGTCGATGCTGACGCCTTGTCGCGTCGTCCTCATGGCAAAGTAAAAGGCCAGAAATGGACAAATATCCCATCCTCTGGAGTGAGATCTCTGTGTAATCTAACAGGTCAGGAAAAGTCGGGCTATCTTGCAAATGCCAGCAGAGTTGTCACATCGCTAGGAGGATCTCCTAAGTCAGTCCCCAAAGCGTATTGTAGCTTAGCTGCGCTGGAGGCCTTCAAAATCCCAAGGCTGAGTTCTATGGATTTGTCCTGTGCTCAGCAAGATGATCCATGTCTTGGAGAGATATGGAGAGCTTTGAGAGAGAGAGATCTTTCCACAGTCAAGAAAGAAGTTCATCAGGACCTTCCATTGATCATAAGAGAATGGGACAGATTAATGCTGAATAATGGAGTGATGTTTCGGTGCACTCAAACCCCCAAATGGATCTCGTCGAAAACAGTTGTGTCTGCCCAAGAAGTTCCATGAAGTAGTTCTAAAATCACTTCATGATGACTCTGGTCATTTGGGGTTTGACAAGACCTTTGGGTTTGTGAAGGAGAGATTTTACTGGCCCAGAATGAAAGTTGATGTGGAAAAGTATTGCCAGACATGTGCCAGATGTGTAAAAAGGAAGACTCTGCCCAAGAGAGTTGCGCCTTTGTCACATTTGTCAAGTAGTGGACCGATGGATCTTGTGTGCATGGATTTTCTATCCATTGAGCCAGATTCCAAGAACATCTGCAATGTCCTTGTCATCACGGACCATTACACAAGGTATGCACAGGCGTTTCCGACTAAGGACCAGAAGGCGTCCACAGTTGCAAAAGTTCTGTGGGAGAAATACTTCATTCACTATGGACTGCCTAGACGGATGCACTCGGACCAGGGTCGGGATTTCGAGAGCAGGCTCGTACATGAGTTGTTTGACCTGTTAGGAGTGGAGAAATCTCGGACAACACCGTACCATCCCCAGGGTGATCCACAGCCCGAACGGTTCAACCGGACACTCTTGGACATGTTGGGGACCCTGGATCCGAGGCAGAAACAACAGTGGAGCCGTCACATTGGACATCTTGTGCATGTGTACAACAGCAGTCAGAATGAAGCCACAGGGTATTCGCCTTACTTCCTTATGTTTGGCAGGGAAGCCAGGTTGCCTATTGACCTGAGTTTTGGTGTGTCAGGTGATGGTACTTCCAAAAAGTCTTATCAGCGCTTCATAAAGACAATGCAGCAAGAACTGAAGTCCGCTTACGAGCTGGCAGAGGAAAAGGCTGGGAAGAAAAATGCAGGAAATAAGAGGAGGTATGATCAGAGACTGCATTACTCTCACCTGGTTCCTGGAGATAGAGTCCTGATTAGAAATCTTGGACTACAAGGAAAGCATAAGTTGGCAGACAGATGGAGTGCTGAGCCTTATGTTGTCCAGAGCCAGATGCCCAACTTGCCTGTGTTCCGACTTAAGCCAGAGAGTGACACTGGACCAGTCAAGATCCTGCATAGGAATCACATTCTTCCTATTGGACAAGAGTTGAGACAACAAGTTCCTCACAGTGTCCCGAAACCTAGAAAGATGGTTCTGCGACGAAGGAAGAATGTTAAAAAGAGTCAGAGTCCAGAACAGGAAGTTCAGGATGTACCTGAGATGCAGAAAGTAGAAACCAGAGCTGATCAAAATGCTGAGAGTTCTGACAGTGAGGATGAAACATATGGAGTATGGTTTCCAGAACCTGAAGACTGTCAGTTGACTCTTAGGAGAATAGAAACGTCTCAGAATGATGCAGTGGTTTCAGAGAAAGATGTCACAAAGAATGTGGAACACTCAGACGTAAGAGTTGAGAGTTCTCAAGAAATTGAGATCGTTGAATCTATAGAGTCTGGTTCAAGACAAGAGAACGATTCTGACAATGCAGAAAATGTGTGCCAAGTGTCAGATCACTGTGATACTGTTACAAGTCAGGTGCAAGATCTAGTGAGTGTAGATCAAAGTGATGCAAACCAGACTATCTCTGATAACGTACCTGAAACTGGTAGAAGGTCTCAGAGAATGAGAACTGTGCCTAAGAGGTTTACATATGATACTCTTGGGATGCCGAAAGTTGAGCCTGTTCTTGCTCAAACAAAAGCTGTAAATCCTGGTAGATACCAGTCTACTGCATATTTGTGGTTGAATGTGTCCCCAAGAAAGTTGAGTACCTGTTCAGTTACTTTAAGCCCAAGACAGTAATTTGAGTCATTTGTCTCATATGTGCTTTTATTGTACTAAATTATCTGAAGAGATATGTATTGTGCATATGTGAGTAGGATACTGGGATGTAACTGTAAAAAAAAAAAGGAGTTACTGTGGTGATACACATTTCATCCTAGGGATGATTGGTGTATTATCTCTTATGTTCTTCCTCGTTATGAGGGCATAACGATTCTTGGTGGGGGGAGAATGTAGAGCCCTACTAAAAATAGGATCTGTTAACTAAGTATTTCATTTTTGTTATTTAATTTTATTATTGTTTGACCTCAAATTCATATTTGTTGTTTACATAAAAAAGTTTAAAATTAATGTGATCTTTAAAATCTGAGTTTGTATTTTATTTTAGAAGAAATGTTATCGATTAACCAATGACATGTCTTGAGAATGACCCTGAGAGTTGAAGGGGCGGGGTTAGAGGAAAGAGGAAAAAAATGAGGTGATGCAACCGGGGAAGAAAGCTAATAAAAGAACTGCGTTTGTTTAATCATATAAAAAAAGTTAAAAATACTCGCGATCTTTTGTTTGAAAGATTAGAACTGAAAGCTGTTTTATTTTCTACATCTACAAATTGACGAACAGTTGGTAGCGTTTACGAGTTAAGTGAGAGCGAGGGAGTGACGCGGATGGAACGCACGGAGACGGGGAGATGGACTGAGAGATCAAGGCCGTTCTGATACTGTGGACCAGGCCTATGTGCGTCACGAACGGAGGATTCGCGTGGACATGATATTCAGGTTCCACTTTGCAAGTTACGTTTCACAAGAAGATATTGGTGGCGATCGGATTTGCTTATCGTTTCATCTTGTCTCCTAAACGGTACTGTATAACTTCGTGATTTCACTGGAATTTGTGAGTACTCATAACTGTTGCATATTCACGTGAGCTCCAACATTGCGCGCCAACGAAAGACTAAAATCCCAGCTGGGTTATAATTTTATTTTGGGTATTTTTCATATATTGTTTTGTTGTGAATCTTTGTTTATTACAATTCGTTTGAATTGAGGTTGATTGTGTTTATAATTTGAAAATTGGGTCATATGCCCTAAAGGGATTTAAATCCAAAGGAAAAAAATAACAAAAGAGTCAATATTTAATAAATGTAAAAGTTTATTTAATACCCGTTTCTTTCTTTTGTGATTTTCATGTGAAGGAAATATTTGTAATTTCAGTGACATTTTAATTTACTTTAGGTAACAGAAGCCATTAAGAAATCACTTTGACACTCAATTTAATTCTAAAAGAAAACTATATACTGATATCTGATACCCTGGGTTGTAATTTAATGTCTTTTACTGCTTCGTTGTAAACAGTCCTTTACAATTTAAAGTTAATTTTTATGTAACTCTCCTTTGAAATTCTATTTTATTTGTATTGAATTTTCCCTAGACATATTTATTATTTGAGCTGTTCAACAGGAGAGGGCTACAAATGTTAGTGTCACGGATTGGTCAGGTTCTGCACCCACAATCACTCCCAGATCACCGTCACCTGAATATTGATTAATGAACACCTGCACGCAATCTTCACCAGCACATAAAGCCACTCTCCACATACCACTCATTGTCCGGGCTCGTTCTTGCGAAAGCGGACTGCTAGTGCTTCTCTACGAGTCTCACTATCAAAATACTTACCCTACTGTACTTACCTGAACTCTGTCTCGTTCCAGTTCCAGTCTTCTGTGTCTTCTCAGTTCCTGTCGTCAGTGGTGGGTGGCCATAAGCTGACTTCCACGTCAGCGGAGGTTGGTGGACTCACGGACCCTCAAGTATACCTCCTTCAATCGTTCTTGGAATCCTCCCGTCTCTCCTCCTACAAGGAAAAGGATCTGTTATTCCCATCAAGTCCCAAACCGGCTCTGAAACCTTCCTTCTTTCACGTACTCATCATCACAGGATCTCCGTTCACCTCCGGCACTGCTGCTAACATTAATAAACATCACTTGTATCATTCTTACCTTGTTGTCCCGTCTGCTTCATAACAGGAAGCCCGGACCCAAGCCGTAAGCAGCATGAGTGCTCAGGACCCCTTTCAGGAACTGGTAGATTCTCTGCGGAAGGTTTTGATGTCATCTCCATCTGTCACCCCTTCCGCACCGCCGGCACCCACACCTCCGTGCACTTCTTCGGAACCTCTACCATCCAGTCCCATGGCCCGACCAGCGCCCTACGCTGGCGGGGCGGAGGAGTGCAATGGATTTCTACTACAGTGTTCTTTAGTCTTTTCTATGCAACCAGCGCTCTATCCTACAGACCAGTCTAAAATAGCGTTTATCACCTCTCTTCTCACAGGACCAGCTTTGAAGTGGGCTGAATCGATGTGGCAGCAAAGCGGGCCGGCCACTCGTTCCATCCAGGCATTCATCACTCACTTCAAGGAAGTGTTTAACCGCACAGACGGAGAAGTGTCAGCGGGTGAGCAGCTTTATCACTTATCACAAGGAACGATGTCAACTCATGAGTATGCCTTACGTTTTCGAACCCTAGCTGCTGCCAGTGGATGGAACGAGCGGTCGTTGCTGACCACCTATCGTCTTGGGCTCGAACCCCGTCTTCGCCTCCAACTAGCTGCGTCAGATGACGCTATGGGTCTAGAGCGTTTCATCCAGCAATCCATCAGATGTTCTGACCGTATGCAAACATATCAGACTCTCACCGATGTCTCCTCTAATGCACTCCTCCGCCCAGTGGAGACCGCCAGCCCTCCAGAACCAGAACCCATGATACTTGAATCTGGTAGACTGTCAGCCGCTGAGCGACAGAGAAGGCTGACCCGGGGTTTATGTCTCTATTGTGGCGCCAGTGGGCATGTTCGGATGAAATGCCCCCTTCGTCCTGTCCCTACCGCGGTGAGTGTTATCCAGTCAGAAACTGAAAAGATGTATCCTCTATCTACATATGTTCTGTTAACCACTGCCACGTCTTCTGTCGTAGCCCACGCCCTCATCGACTCCGGGTCAGCGGGAAACTTCATCTCGGGGAACCTCTGTCGCCAGCTGCAGCTCCGAACCGAAGCTTCGTCGAGCGTCTACCAGATTCTACCCATAACACGTTCCATCACTGCACGACCCCGCATCCATCGTAAATGCCAATTAATCCACCTACAGATTGGAGCTCTTCATCAAGAGGACATTCAACTTCTGGTTCTGGAGGGGGCCACCATGGACATCATCTTGGGGCGCCCGTGGCTGGTGAAGCACAATCCCATCATCTCTTGGGGCAACGGAGAGATAATCCGGTGGGGCCACGACTGTCATCCAGAGTGCTTTCCAGAAATTCCACGGCCACTACCAAAACCCATTCCTGTCTGCGCCACGTCCATCGAGAGCCCCCTGGAGCAACGATCTACCAAGATTCCGGATATCTACTCCTCGTTCCAAGACGTCTTCTGCCCCAAGAGAGCTTCCCAGCTACCTCCTCATCGGCCATGGGACTGCGCCATAGACCTGATTCCAGATGCTCCTTTGCCCAGAGGAAGGATCTACCCGTTGTCACTTCCGGAGACTAAGGCCATGGAGGAGTATATTCAAGAGGCTCTTCAGCAAGGGTACATTCGCCCCTCCACTTCTCCCGCCGCATCAAGCTTCTTCTTTGTAGCCAAAAAGGATGGAGGGCTGCGGCCGTGTATAGATTACCGCATTCTCAACCAGAGTACTGTCAAGTTCAAGTATCCCCTTCCTCTCGTCCCTGCGGCCCTCGAACAACTCCGGTCAGCCACCATCTTCACCAAATTGGACCTCCGCAGCGCCTACAATCTGGTGAGAATACGGAAGGGGGATGAGTGGAAGACTGCTTTCGTGACCCCTACAGGCCACTACGAGTACTGTGTCATGCCCTATGGCCTGGTCAACGCCCCTTCCGTATTTCAAAACTTCATACATGAAGTCCTCCGGGAGTTTCTCCATCGGTCAGTAATAGTCTACATTGATGATATCCTCATCTACTCCCGGAGTGAAACCGAACACAGCCACCACGTTGCGGAGGTCCTCCAGAAACTCAGGGAACACCAACTCTTCCTGAAAGCAGAGAAATGTTCATTCCACCTTCCATCCGTCCAGTTCCTGGGTTATGTAATCGACCGAGAGGGCATTCGTATGGACGAGAGGAAGGTGTCATCTGTCACGTCCTGGCCGAAACCCTCTTCTGTCAAGGAGCTCCAGAGGTTTCTCGGCTTTGCGAATTTCTACCGCCGCTTCATTCAGGGTTACAGTATCATCGCAACGCCATTAACCAACCTACTCAAAGGGAAACCAAATAAACTCACCTGGAACCCTGAGGCCGCCGCAGCCTTCCAATCCCTCAAGGACGCCTTCACCCAGACTCCCATTCTGCGCCATCCGGATCCCGAACTCCCTTTCGTGGTGGAAGTGGATGCGTCGACATCAGGAGTCGGAGCCATTCTCTCCCAGCATCACGGTACCCCAAGCTTACTCCATCCATGTGCCTATTTCTCCCGGAAGTTCAGCCCGGCGGAGAAGAACTATGACATCGGCAACCGGGAACTTCTCGCCATCAAGCTCGCCCTGGAGGAGTGGCGACACTGGTTGGAGGGAGCCAATCATCCCTTCCAGGTACTCACTGATCATAAAAATCTCCAATACCTCCGTGATGCAAAAAGACTGTGCCCACGACAGGCCAGGTGGGCACTGTTCTTCTCAAGGTTCCACTTCACCATCTCATATCGTCCAGGTCCAAAAAATGTCAGAGCAGATGCATTATCCCGAATCCACGATTCCACTGATTCCTCTGAACCTCCCAGCTATATCCTCCCTCAAGACATATTCGTCAACCCCATCGAATGGTCAGCTCCCCCTAGTGTCGCTACTCCTGAGCCTCGCCCTCCGCCGGGCTGCCCTCCTAATCGACGTTACATCCCTAGGACACAACGGGTAGATCTCATTCACTCCATCCACACTTCCCTGGGCACTGGACACCCCGGGACCAGCAATACCCTCTCGTTGCTATCCGAACGCTTCTGGTGGCCTGGGATGGCAAGGGATGTGCAGCGGTTCGTCCAGGGTTGTAAGGAGTGTGCCATGTCCAAAAGTCCCAGACATTTACCCGCAGGCAAGCTCCATCCCTTGCCGATCCCGAACCGCCCCTGGTCACACCTGGGAGTGGATTTTATGACGGACTTGCCCGCATCGGATGATAACACCTGCATCTTCGTTGTAGTAGATCGATTCTCCAAGTTCTGCAAGTTACTGCCCCTGAAGGGGCTACCCACTGCCTTTGAAGCGGCCGAACTCCTGTTCAATCACGTCTTCCGTCAGTATGGCATACCTGAGGATATTGTATCGGACCGCGGTCCTCAATTTATCTCCCGTCTATGGAAATCCTTCTTCCGTCTCCTAGGTGTGACCATCAGCCTCTCCTCTGGCTATCATCCGCAGTCTAATGGCCAGACGGAGAGGAAAATCCAGGAAGTGGGGCGGTTCCTCCGGACCTTCTGCCACAACCACCAGAACTCCTGGAACCAGTTTCTGGGCTGGGCAGAGTATGCCCAAAATTCACTGCGGCAACCATCCACCGGCCTCACACCATTCCAGTGCGTCCTCGGGTTCCAACCACCGCTATTTCCCTGGAATGGTGAACCATCTGAGGTCCCCGCAGTGGATTACTGGTTCCGGGAGAGCGAGAGGGTCTGGGACGAAGCACACCACCATCTACAGAGGGCAGTACGCAGACAGAAAGCCTTCGCTGATCGGAGGAGGGCTCCAGCTCCAGAATTCAGGCCAGGCGATCAGGTATGGCTTTCCACTAGGGATATCCGTCTGCGACTGCCCTGCAAGAAGTTGAGTCCCAGGTTTGTTGGTCCCTTCAACATCCTGGAACAGGTCAACCCCGTCACCTACAAGCTTCAACTTCCACCTGAGTATCGTATTCACCCCACCTTCCATGTCTCACTATTGAAACCATTTCACCCACCTCTCACTCCCTCCACAGAACCTGACCACGAAGAGGAACCTCCTCCCCCCCTCATGCTGGAAGATGGAGCCGTCTATTCCGTCCGGGAGATTCTCCGGTCTCGTCGTCGTGGTGGTCTACTCGAGTACCTGGTAGACTGGGAGGGTTATGGACCAGAGGAGAGGTCATGGGTCCCAAGAGACGACATCCTAGATCCCACGCTCACTGAGGAGTTCCACGCTAGTCATCCTGAGTTCCCTGCACCCCGAGGACGAGGTAGACCACCACGGCGCAAGAGACTTCGGCCCTCGGGAGCGGGCCCTGGGGAGGGGGGTAGTGTCACGGATTGGTCAGGTTCTGCACCCACAATCACTCCCAGATCACCGTCACCTGAATATTGATTAATGAACACCTGCACGCAATCTTCACCAGCACATAAAGCCACTCTCCACATACCACTCATTGTCCGGGCTCGTTCTTGCGAAAGCGGACTGCTAGTGCTTCTCTACGAGTCTCACTATCAAAATACTTACCCTACTGTACTTACCTGAACTCTGTCTCGTTCCAGTTCCAGTCTTCTGTGTCTTCTCAGTTCCTGTCGTCAGTGGTGGGTGGCCATAAGCTGACTTCCACGTCAGCGGAGGTTGGTGGACTCACGGACCCTCAAGTATACCTCCTTCAATCGTTCTTGGAATCCTCCCGTCTCTCCTCCTACAAGGAAAAGGATCTGTTATTCCCATCAAGTCCCAAACCGGCTCTGAAACCTTCCTTCTTTCACGTACTCATCATCACAGGATCTCCGTTCACCTCCGGCACTGCTGCTAACATTAATAAACATCACTTGTATCATTCTTACCTTGTTGTCCCGTCTGCTTCATAACAGTTATAATGGAATCAACATCTGAAGATCTGGAGAGATGGTTATCTTTACCAATTTCATTGATAGGAAGGATAAATATATTGAAGATGAATATTTTGCCTAAATTCATGTATTTATTCTAAAATATCCCCTTGGCACCACCAGCTGGAGTGTTCTCATAGATTAATCCAATATTCAGGAAATTCTTTCTCTTCTTTATCTTCCATTTGACACTGGAGGGTTAAAATGTCCCAACCTGTACTGGTACTATTTAGCTGCACAATTAAGAACAATAATGTTTTATTTTTCCTCTGGAAATAAACCATCCTGGGTGGATATGGAGTCATGTGGTTTTGCGTTACCCTTAAAATTGTATATATATATATATATATATATATATATATATATATATATATATATATATATATATATATATATTCAGATAAGTTTAAACAACTGAAAACAGTCACCACGCACCCCATAGTTTGTAATATGATTGGAGTATGGTATGAAGTTAGTGAGAGTACATGACAATTGTAAGGTCCACGCAATTGGCCCAACGGAGGTATCCAATGGTGGATGAAGGTTTCTTCCGTGTCCAGTCTTTTCAGCGTGCAAAGTTATTAAATATAAGTTACGTTTAAATCTGACTCCATTTTATTATCTAATCTGACTCCATTTTAATTGTTACCTCGCATTTGGGTTTGGATGCCAATTGTTATTGATCATTCATAGGATCATTTGTTCGGACATCTGATTATTCTATTTATTCTCTAGTATTATTGTACTCGTTTATTTGGGAGTTTACTAGAATCAATAATTACAGAGTAAAACAGAATGAAATCAAATGTTACAATTTATTATCAGTCAGGTATTGTGCCAATTACATAGCCAATTCAGAGATATCAAATCATATCAATACAAACATCAAATTCTCAAAGATAAATCTAAGAGTAAAAAGATGCATACCTGACCTTAGAAAAATACATAGTGTGAAGTGTAGAGATACACCTCGCACTACGGGCTTCTCGCTACAGAGTCGCCCTGATCCTTTTGCTCTATTTCCTTAAGTACTCAGACCAAGACAAATAACCACCAAATGGAGACAGGAACCTAACAATTGGAATTTGCATTGATCAAGTCTCAGACATGACCGTTTACACCTTTTGGGGACAGATGGTAATTTGCATTAAAGACACTAGGAGATGGCACACCCTCTACAGTGATCAAAATATCTATAAACTTAGTATCTGATTACCCTTTAGTTTATTTCTTGTAAGAATGAGACCATTGTACCAGACGCACAGAGACAATTCAAATGATACCAAACATGACTGTGAATAACACTTGCATTCATGTAGAACACTATATTTTGAAATTGACCATTCTGAGTCGTAGAGGATGGGTGAGGGGAAATGGTAGGGAAGGACAGGTGAGAAAGGACTTTAAGCACATCTTCTCTAAGTGAAATGTGGAACCATATGTCTGGATCTTAATTCACCATGTGTGTATTGTCCGTCTCAGAAGATCAATGTGTCTGAGGTTCTGTAAACCTTACACAATAGCTGACTCTTTATCCCAGTATAGTCCCATTTGGGGCAACACATTATTCAAACCAGGTACGAAGGACTCAGGATTCCGGTTGTGGGTTGAAAAAGGATTAAGCAAAATTAGTGATCTTTTTCAGGAGGGAACGTTGATGTCGTTTGAGCAGATATCTACTAAGTATAATATTCCAAGAAAACATTTCTTTAAATACTTACAGATAAGGAGTTTTGTTCTTTCCAGGCATAACCAATCATTAAGCTTGCCAGTACTTTCCTCTTTGGAGGAATTAATTATAAGAAAAGCAATAATAAAGGATTAATATCAGTTTTTTGAATGGAGACAAGTCTGTAAAAATTCTCAGAAACAGTTAGGGAGCGTTAGCTTAAAACTACTTCAATATAACTGGTTGATGCAGACTTACATAACTCCTGTCAAACTAGATAGGTTTAATAAAAATATTCCTGATACATGCTTTAAATGCAGAGAGGCTCAGGGTTCATTTGTGCATTGTGTTTGGGAATGCAACATTATTAGAGACTTTTGGGTGGAAGTGATTAATATTACAAAGATAATTGTACTCTTGAATATTTTGCTACATTTATATCCAAAGAGCCTTAAACTAAATCTTCAGCAGCGTAAATTCATAGATTATGCTATATTACAAGCTATAAGAATGATTTTTTTTTTCTTCTTCATTTTGTTTTGTTAGATAATGTAACTTTTATGTGTAAAGTACAGTAATGTATATTTGGTTTCTGGGTACCTTGCAATATTTTTTTTTTGCATTTAAATTGTCTCTTGTAAGACAATTCTGTGTATTTCTATAGGGGAGAAGAGAGTGATGTTCTCTTGTTGGGATGGGAAATAATTGCGATGAAATGGAATTGTGTTTTTCTGTTACCCGTCTTGCATAATCAAAAACAATAAACACATTGTTCAAAAAAAATAAGGACATCTTAGGACTTAGGTCTTAGGACATCAATGTATCGTCACGAGCCGCAGGGTGTAATTTGGATTTGTCTGTGCATGTTTTTGTTTACTTTTAAAGGTTTGGGGCCATCCACTCCCATTATATGCCTTACAGACTGCACCGCTTCGAGTTAAAAATCTTCATTGTGTTCTGCTGAGGAAACAAAGTCACCTAAATCTTGGATGCCCTGGGGGTAAGCAGATAAACATCACATTTTCATTTTTGGGTGAACTATCCCTTTAAAATTCCCATTGAACTTTGAGCAGATGTTGTTTATGCTCTCAAACAGCCACGTTACACACTAACTAAAGTTAAAAAGGTAACTAATCGTAATCTATGACCCCTTTAACCAAACTTGTGAAATTATATAAGATAGACACATTAATAGCTCAATGAGATCATGTGGACATTTAAAAACAACACGTTTATTCATTATATAACATTAAAGGGATAGTTAACTCAAAAATGAAAATGTGTATTTTTATCTGCTTACCCCCAGGGCATCCAAGATGTAGGTGACTTTGTTTCAAACAAATATTTTTAACTCAAACCATTGCAGTCTGTCTTTAATTTGGTTTTGTCTGTGTATGTTTTTTTGACTCTCAAAGTCGTGGGCCATTATATGACTGACAGACTGCAACGGTTTGAGTTAAAAATCTTTGTTTGTGTTCTACTGAAGAAACAAAGTCACCTACATCTAGGATGCCCTGAGGGTAAGCAGATAAACATAGAATTTTCATTTTTGGGTGAACTATATCTTTAATAATTTATAAAATATATTCATTTTCCAACATAAAGTATGTCAACACAGACATACAAGGTACTAACACTGGTCCATGTGGCTTGTAGGCAATTGTAATACAATGTTACAATTGTGCCCAATGTTGCAGCCAAAATAAAATCTCATAAGCTATCTAGCCACACCAATATTAGCACAGTATGTTCATTTTTATCATTAACCTAGAGATAAAATCTATGTAGGCTAAGTTTAAATTTGCAGTCATCTAAACTTTAGATAGCAGAAGAAAAATACTGTTAGTTTCATACCTCAAAATCAGTATTTTGTTAAACATTTCTGCTGAGGTGAAACGAACGCTGTTTTTTTTTTTTTTCCACAAGCAGAGAGAGTATCCGACTGAGCATGTGCCATTACAGCATGCTTCTGATTGGAGGAACTGAGTGTGTTACAATTGCCCCTGGTCTCCACTACATGAAACCCTTAGAGATCCTCAAACATAGCGGCTAGATAATGGCGGAGTAGCTGATGATACTAACAAATGCTGGTAAGATGGAGAAGTCCCAAAAGACTTGCAAATAGCAAATATTCAAGATCCCAAAGAAAAGTAAAATCACTGAATGCACCATCTTAGTGCGCAGGAGAGTGGAGAACACAGTGAATATTTGCATATTTGTATAATAAGCATTTTGGCAATAAAAGTTAGGATAGAATGTGTCAGGTATTACATTTCCATCTGGGCTATGCCAGCAATCTGTTATTTGTTTACAGGAATCATTTGTTTTTATCAATCATTGTAAGCACATAAGTGCTTAGGTTATACACGTGTTACTGTTAAGTAACAACTCTTTTTGGGGTCAGATATTGGCACCCAAGCAGATGTTGACTTGCTTTGTGCTTTTTGCTTTGTTGGGAGTTTCAGGGGCAGAATCTTTTACTACATATTTTGTAAACTAGTACATTGCGTGTAATAGAGGCTCAGTAGCACCTCTGCAAGCAATACATTTTCAGTTTAAAACCACATTTGACAAACTTTAACATGTACTTTATTAAGATTTGCACACAACATCTAAGTAAATAGTTTATAGAAGAATCTGAGCATCAACCTGCCACTAATAAGTGTGCCTTCACGATAGAAAACGAACGCTGGAGATGATAAATGGAATAACACTGGAGCACACAAGGAGACTATGCAGGAGAAACACAAGATAACATTGATACAAGAAAACAGAAGGTAAGTCAAACTGTACTGTCATACTGTTTGTCCATAGATGAGGCCACCCTGCTGAAGAAAAACAGCTAAAATCAGCCTTTTTTAGCTGGTCATAGCTGTTCAGCAGGCTGGTTTTAGAGGGGTTTTTTCCACTTTCCCAGCCTGGCCAGCTAAAACCAGCCAGACTAAACTCTTAAAAATAAAGGTGCTTCACAATTCAAAGTGTTCTTTGTGACCTGAAAGAAGGTTCTTCAGATTAAAAAAAGGTAGGAAAGAGATGGTTCTTTGAAAAAATCTTTGACTGAATGGTTCTTTGTGGAACCAAAAATAGTTCTTTTTATGGCATCGCTGTGAAGAACCTTTTGAAGCACCTTTATTTTTAAGAGTGTAGCCCAAAAATGGCCCAATCACGTTTCGAGAAGGGTTCCCTGTTAAAAATCACGTATTGGGGGATAAAATACAGTTTTTTTGGCAGAGTTCCCCTGGTCAAATTAGCATTCCAGGGGCTAAATATAACGTTACTGGGGTCGCTTCAAACTGCACATCCCTCCAGCATCCCCGCATAGGATTTGGAAATTTAATTGACGAATAGGTCATATGATTACTTTTTCCCTGGGCTTTTTGTGTATTCTAATAATCACTATTTGTGCATACCCTCTGTATACCCTGTTTTGCTGCTTTAGATGCAGAGTCTGCAATCTTCAGTCATGTTATCTTATCCTTTAACTAAATTTGTCAGAGCTAAACTCTGCAGGTCTGATAACCTCTAAGAATTTGGATTGGACTCCCCTGGAGACCCTCATTAGGATGTCATTGGCTGTTTTTGATCCAACAGGAAGTGAGTGGGAGACACCCAACACACAATTGCACATATGTTGGCACACTGCCCATGATTGGCCTTAAAAATTTAAAGTGTTTGCCAAACCACCATTTCTCAACAAAAACAAACTTGTGTGAACACTTCACTTAACTGTCGCCTGTAATCTAGTTAATATTTCCCTGGTGAGAAGGATGCTGCCGTTTTGTACATCTCTTAAATTATAACTTACACTTAAACTAGTGTTAGGAACATGTTTTCACTGTCACTCCATCTGTCGGAACATTTGTTTGTTGTTTTGACCAAGCAGCAACCTCCCGCTCTCTCTATTGAAACCAACACTGAAGTGGCTTAAACTGCAATTCATCGACTGGCCACTAGAGACTGGCTGCAAAAGGGAGTCAATCCCATAGATGCCCCATGTTAAAATGCCCAACTTTACAGCAGAAAAAAATATGTTTACAGCCTGGTACAAAAAGTGGTTTTGGTCTATATATATAATGTTGCCCTTTATGTCAACTGTGAGGGGGGCGATTTTTTTTATAACTCATCCGTTTAAGTTATATTAAGCCTTGATGTTCTGCATAATAATGGGCGTGGCCACTTGAGTGACAGGGGGGTTGCCGCTGCTGTCTCCACTGTCGTGCTAGTGTGGTTTCAGCAACCAGCTCCACCCACGTCCCACCTCTTTGCCCATTTTCGATTATCCGGGAGTGACGCGCGATGACGCGATTCCAAGATGGCTACGACTGAATCCCGCCTACTATGAGCTTCAAAATCGCTCTTCAGAAACCTGCGGGTGACGTCACGCACACTACGTCCATATTTTTTACAGTCCATGGTTTTGACAAAATACAGTCACTGTAGTCATTATCCAATTGTGTGACCAGTGGTGCAAATTGTAAATGAAAGTTGACATTTCCAGTGCCAGCTACAGATCTCACGATGTTTATGTGCTGACCTTGTTTAATATCGTAGTTCCAAAATCTCACCAGTTAACAAATTTACTTGCTCAAGATGATTTTTACTTGCTGGATTTCAATTGGCAAGTGTAAGTGTTAGTTTTTTGTTGTTTTGTTGTTTTGTTTTTTGGCTTTACTGTCTTTTAGATTGGGCTGATGACAAACACTCCAAAACTGATTTTTATTAGCAAAGTCAAAATGCCATAGCTGCTACGGTTAATGCTATCAGAGGCTAAATATGTAAGCTATAATGCATCCATCAAAAGACTAAAAGGCCAACTATTACAAAAGGTGCAAACATTCACTAATGCTCAAGCTGGCTTTAACCTTTATAACAGGGATAAAATAAGTAGAAGACAAAAAAGAAGCATTTTTTTGTTGCATGCTGGTGGAAAATACAGATATAACAATCTGAGAACATTTATACCTGTATTTATAACATAGACTGTAAAAAAATTTGGACGTAGTGTCCGTGACGTCACCCGTAGGTTTCTGAAGAGCAATTTTGAAGCTCATAGTGGGCGGGATTCGGTCGTCGCCGTCTTGGAATCGCGTCATCGCGCGGCTCTCCTTTATAATTGAAAATGGCCAAAGAGCCGAAACGTGGGTGGATCTGGTTGCTGAAACCATGTCCGCCTAGCGACAATCCCCCTGTTACTCAAGTGGCAACGCCCTTAACTATGCAGAACTTTAAATATAACTTAAACGGATGAGTTATAAAAAAAATTCACCCCCCTCTCAGTTGACATGAAGGGCGAAATTAGCTATATAAACCAAAACCACTTTTTGTACCAGGCTGTAAACATTTTTTTCTGCTGTAAAGTTTCAACATGGGGAGTCTATGGGATTGACTCCCTTTTGCAGCCAGTCAATGAATTGCAGTTTAAGTCACTTCCGTGTTGGTTTCAATAGAGAGAGAGGGAAGATTGCCGCTTGATTTATACCTGTATCATAACTGCTGCCTTCACTGATTATTTAAAGGAAAAGTTCACTTTCAGAACATGTACTCACCCTCTTGTCATCCAAGATGTTCATGTCTTCTATCTTCAGTCAATTATGTTTTTTGAGCAAAACATTTAGGAATTTTCTATATGTAGTGGACTTCTATGGTATCCGGAGTTTGAACTTCCAAAATGCAGTTTAAATCCAGCTTCAAACAATCATAAAAAGCAAATGTAAACGATCCCAGCTGAGAAAGAAGGGTTTTATGTTGTTGTTTTTTTTTTACAATTTATATATTTTTTATTCTCAAACGCTTGCTCTGTCTGAACTCTGTTTTTTCCACTTCAAAAGTTAGGGTATTTAAAAAAACTCCAATCTTATTTTCTCTCTAAACTTCAAAAATCATTTCAAAATCATCCTACATCGCTGCAGAAGTACCAACCCAGTGTTTGCAAAGTGAGCTTGCAAAGAAGATCAAACACCCTTAATAAAAAAGGTAAAAGAGTGACGTAGGATGAGTTTGAAATTGAGGGAGAAATGGGATGGGAGTTTTTTGACAAACCCTAACCGCCTTGAACAGGAAAAAACAGAGTTCAGGCAGAGCAAGACAAGACAAGCATTTGAGGTAGAGACTCCCGGAAAACAGAAATATCTAAACATAAAGTATCTAAGAACAAAAAATTGTTATTTAAATATTGCACAAAAGCAGCAAGAACAACATAAATATGATTAGAATAGGCAGTTTCGATTTAAAACTTTTTATTTTTTTTAAACTTTAATTTAAATACAAACTTTTACCTGAGGTATAATAGATAATGATCTGCATCTGCTTTAACCCTGCCTTATTATCTATTTTGCACTTTGGTTGTCATTTTATCTGGAGAGGACCAGTCAATGAATAGCTTGATATATTTTTATAAGCTTGCAGCTAAACAGAATTCAGAACAAACCTGCTGTGAAATTACAGCAGTCTGGACAGCAAGACCTGGTCAAAAGAGTGCGACGCTATGACGAAAATCAAAGGACAGATAGAGGAGCGAGGATACTGGGGGAGTAAAACAGAGTTTATTTTAGCTGTGGCAGGGATTGTGATTGGGCTGGGTAACGTGTGGAGATTTCCTTACCTCTGCTACAAGAATGGAGGAGGTACGAAGCAGATTAAAATCTTTTGTTGAAGATTTCATTATTTTACTGGCTACAAAAATTAATATTATTCCTTAGCTTTCTGTGATGTTTTAACAATATATTGTCATACTGGTGTGTTATAGGGGCGTTCCTCATACCCTACCTGGTGTTCGTGATCACCTGTGGGGTGCCTCTGTTCCTGCTAGAGACGGCTATGGGACAGTACACACAGGAAGGAGGCATTACATGTTGGCGTCGCCTTTGTCCACTGGCTGAGGGTTAGTCAAATGATTAAAACTATTTTTAATAAATTTTATATGCATTATTTCTGCAGGTGGGTTTAGCTCAAGAAACTGCCACTCTCATTTTCTTAGTGTTGGATAAGTTATTTAAAAAAATTATTAGTTATAGTTACTTTAGTAACTATAGTTTCTTTATAGAGCAAATTTCATACACAATGGTAATTCAAAGTGCTGTGCATAAGAGGAGTTAAAATAATCCTAAAATAACACCAAAATAAGTTAAGAACATTTAAAATGATTTAAAAGTTTATTTAAAATTGATCAAAACAGTTAAGAATAAAAATGATTATGCATCAAATACAGTGCAATCAGTTCAATCGGACATACATCATTATAAAAGTAACTAATGTGTTTCTTTAAAAAAATAAAAATACATTTTAATGTGTCCCCAATATTAAATATGTTAAATGAATGACATCAAATTGATTAAAATTATTATTATTATAAAACACTGTACACTAATCTACACTATTTTAATATTGCTGTTGGACATTATTTACAATAATTCAATAAATTATTGTAAATATTATCAAATAGAATCACCAATGGCTAGTCATTTGTTTTAGTTTACTCAGACTAATATTAAGTATTTGATATAATGATATATTTGATATTGAGATAGCATCAGTCAAGTATTATAGTATGATATTATGATAATTTAACATGATACTTTAGTATATTTTTTTTATTAATTCAATGCCAAAAGAACAAGATGTATTAAAATTTTCATGTCAAATTAACATTAGCTGCCAGAGAAAAAGAAAAAACAAAAATAGCAAAAAGAAATTAAGAAAATTACATAAATTTCAATGCTTTCAGAGCATTACATGTTTTCAGTGCTTTTTTGTTTTTTTGTTTGTTCGAAAAGATTTACATCTAAAATTGAAGAAAAAAATTGGTTTAAATTGAGCACACTTTTTGTTATGTATATGGAATTTTCCTAATAAAATAAATAAATGTATAATATGTTGTTGTTTACCATTCAAAATCACATTTTCTGTATAAAAAAACACATCAATACACATCTTAAACGTATTCTTGATAATCAGTAATTTGCCTTCAGAGTCATGAACACATTTTTAAAATCTTGTAATATTGTAAAGCTTTCATTATTCTCTACAGCTGTACAATAAAATTAACTTCAAAGATTCACTTTTCATTCATAAAGATGACATGGAAAAAAAAATTATTTCAAAGATAAAAAAAAGCATGAAATGACCCATATAACCAGAAGATGGCAGCAGAGGGTCAATCATTGGCTGCAGCTGCCATTTTAACTCTCTAGTTTTTTTAAGACATCTTGCTCTTCAAATTATTATAAAATTACTAGGATAATAAATTGTAGTACTTTTACCGCACTTAAGTATATAGTACAGCAAGTGCAGAAAGTCATTAAAAAAATAAAGCTCAGTGACAACCAGCCTATAAGTGTGAATCATTTAAATACTTATATATAGTTCACTACAAATTAAATGTTAATGGAATAAGAATTAAATAATGCACTCAATATGAATCAATATGAAGTTGAAATATTTCATATAATAACTACATCTTTTAAGATTTATCTTCAGCCTATATTTAACCAACAACAAACTTGTTACTGCTGTAGTTTTGTTAGTCTGAATTTAGTCTGAATCATTTAATGCACAGCTCTTTTTTTGACATCAGCTTGTCGGACGTTTGTTACGTTATTACTGTCAATCATAGCATGACTGGCGCATAATTAGCCGATTTACTAGCTTTTTTCTTGTTTTTGTCATTCCTGAAATGGTATACATGGACGTTTGGCCCTCTTAGACAAACACAACTTTTCTTCGATTGTGAATGGATTATGCAGAGTAAACAAGCAATAATAACTGAGCGAAATAACTGAGCTGGCTTGTCTAAAAACATGATATATAAGACTCTCTTGTTCTATATCTTTCTTTGCGTGTGTGTGAGAGACAAAGCAACAGCTAGTCGTGTGCCTTTACACTAGAGTTTACAGTTCGTCAACTCATTTTTTAAAATAACTTTTTTATAATAAATTATAGTAACGCCACATTCTATTGTCGGTAACGGCGTAATAATGTTGTTTATTTATAATGCCGTTTATCCCATCAATGCATTTTCTGAAGTAAATTTGAGACACTCCTGTTGGCAAATGAAACATTGCAGCCATTCCTGGAGGTTCCTGTGAAATTAGTTGACTGCATCTCTGCTGATCATTGTATGTGTTTGCTTTTGTCAGGTATTGGCTATGCAGGACAACTGATTATTGTGTACAGCTGCATGTATTACATCCTCATTCTGGCCTGGGCACTTTTCTACCTCTTCTTCTCTTTCAGCTCCCAACTGCCATGGGACAGTTGTGACAACACCTGGAACACAGGTGAACATTTGAAACTAAACTTGAATAAAGAGTTCAGTAACATCTACTCAGTATCATACAGCATCTAACTTTGCAAACATTTTTTTTAGAGGACTGTGTGAATCTTGGAGCAAACAATCTGACCCTCAACCAGACAACGTTGATTAATTCAACTTCCTCAGTAACTGAGTTCTGGAGGTAAATAAAGAAACATAAATTATATTACAATTAAATTCATTCTTGAAAGAACATTAGCAACTTATAAAACAGATAAGAACAAAAGTATTAATCTCTCTGTTATCCATTTCTATAGAAACAGAGTGCTGGTTCTCTCTGACGGTATTGAACACGTCGGTAAGATCAACTGGGAGATTCTTCTGTGTCTTATTGTGATGTGGATCATATGTTATTTCTGCGTCTGGAAAGGAGTCAAATCTACTGGCAAGGTAAGTCTTTCAAGAAAATATTGTCTTAAAATCTAAAAATTAACATTTAAATTGTCATTTGTCTTCTGCATTCACAGATCTTTTTAACAAGTAATTATGTTTTCATTTGTTAATAATTGTGTTCTAAGTGCTTTTTAATTTATATGAAAATAGCTAAACATTTTTTAAGAGGACAGATTCATTATTTTAGCCCTTTCATATTGTGCCTGTAGGTGGTGTATTTCACAGCCACATTTCCTTACGTGATGCTGCTTGTGTTGCTGATTCGTGGGTTGACTCTTCCTGGAGCTCTGCAGGGGATTGTGTTTTATCTGTATCCTGAACCAGCCCGCCTTTCTGACCCACAGGTAACCCCACCATCTGTCCTTTCCCGACATGATATTGAATAACCCTTATGCAAAGACTAGATCAGTTGTTTTCATACAAGAAATAGATCAAATTGAAACAAAAGTACTTATTCTCTTGTGTTGTTCTTTTAGGTTTGGATGGAAGCTGGAGCTCAGATCTTTTTCTCCTATGCTTTGGGTACAGCCTCTCTTACTGTATTAGGCAGCTACAATAAATATAACAACAACTGCTACAGGTTAGTTCAGTAGGACACAAAAAAGTGCTTTTCACTGTGCATCAAGTGTATGATTGCAGAAATGTATATATACATATAGTCCCACTTTATATTAGGTGGCCTTAACTACTATGTTCTTACATTTAAATTAATCATACTTATAGTGCACATACATGTTTTTACATTGTACTTCTATTTTTTCTTATTTTGAAAAACTATATGTAATTACACTGTAATTAATTTCTGTAATTACCACTATTGACCCATCCCTTACACCCTAAGCCACCCTTAAACCTACCCATACCACCAAACCTGTCCCTAACATTACCCATTTCCCACCTTAATAGAAGCAAAAGTGTTTTGCAATGCAATATGACCACAATAAGCACATTGTACTTATTTTTTTGATGTAAGTACATAATAGTTAAGGCCACCTAATATAAAGTGTGACCACTTATATATATTTGTATTGAACATTTATGGTGCAACATATTTTGTGTGAAAGTAACTCAAACAAGTCATTTATTTTGTTTAAAAATCTTATCACAATCACTTTAGCAAAGATAGATAAAAGAATATTTTTCGTTTAATAAATATACTGTCATTAAAATGGTAAAATAAAACATACTTTAAAATGCAGAAACAAAACCATTTAAAATGTAAAGATTCTGAAAGCATTTAATGAGATTACACAGTAATTTAATATAGATTTACAGTATAGTAACAACAAATATTTGATTATATGATATGATTAAAACTATGGTTTTAAATATGACGGTTTCATTCTAAACATGGTGGTTATCTTTAAGACACCCAACAATAATATATGATATTTCCCATCTGAATCTAACAATAGCTGCATTTCCATTACTCTTTAAATTGCAGAAAATGAAATTGTGAATTGAAAATACACCTAATAGAAATGTGTCAATTGTGCAAAAACTCTTTTAAAATTTTTTTTTTTTACGCTCGCATGAGGTGTTTTTTTTATTTATTATTTTTTTTTTTTTGCATTTACAGCTCACATTCAATTAAATATAACCAAAATCCTGAATCGACTTTGCGCTCCTGCTCACAATCGCATTTAGCATCAGCCAAAATTGCACGTGTATCTTGAAAAGCGGATCTTTTGGAAAGTACTACAGCACATTTTTCTGCCATCTAGAGATTCAGAGGAAAATAATATCAAAGGCGCCTTTAGCCTCATTGTACCTTACTATTTCATTATTTCCAGTATCTTTATTTTTGGTGTTTACCTCAAAGACTGATCTTCAGTATACATCACGAGGTACATGAGTGTCTAATTCACATTAACTAATCACTGGGGTACCTCAGGGTTCATTGCTTGGCCCCCTCCTTCTACTGTATATAGAATATAATTAAGGCACAGTGATTTTTGGGCCACATATACATGTGGATGTATATATTCTATAGCAGAGTGTCTATTTACACAAAGTGCAAATAGCCTGCCTTGTTAGCAGAGGCTATTTACACTAACTCCACCCACTTATGTGTGATTGGAATAGTCAACATTACAAAAGATGGCTATTTGTTATCCGCATCAGTGGCGCAGAGGATAAATTGCGTGACTCGTTCTTTTCGACATGATCGATCTGGGTTCGAATACCCTTGTGGCAAACTCAGTACGTAATTTCTCACTTTTCAAATCTCATATCATATCAGAAAGTCATTTATTTTCAATAAAAATTTAGGGTTTAATTCAAAAGTTGGAAATAAAGTATCGGTTAGGGTGTAAGGAGGACTTAATGTCACAAAACAGCTCTACCATATACTAAGTTTTATTGTACTTTAGTACTGAGGTGCAGATAATTCCATCTATTTGCAATAAGCATTATAAATATCAGAAAAACCTGCTATTTCAACATAGTTTAAATAGAATCTATAGCAATTTGCACTTAAATAGAACCCATTGTTATTTCCCTTAGTGTAAATAGCCTCTATCGCCACTGCCATTTTATAATCTATACTTTCCCTATCAGGGACAGCTTGTGGCTTTGCCTTCTGAACAGTTGCACCAGTTTTGTGGCTGGTTTTGCTGTGTTCTCAGTCTTGGGCTTCATGGCTCAAAAGCAAGGTGTCCCCATTGACGAGGTGGCAGAATCAGGTAATGCAACATACTGCAAAATGATATAATAAACACTTTAGAACACTAAATACTACATCTCCTTTCTCTTTCTTTCTGTCAGGGCCAGGACTAGCGTTCATAGCATATCCACAGGCAGTAGCTATGATGCCTTTCCCACAGTTGTGGGCTGTTTGTTTCTTCATTATGATTATTTTGCTAGGCCTAGATACACAGGTGAGCTCAAACCTGCACACACAGATGGAAAACCTCCCTCACATGTTTCACTCAAATATGTTCAAATGCACTGTTCTGCTGTATCCCCCTCAGTTTGTTGCGATGGAAGTTTTCATGACATCAGTGATGGACCTGTACCCCATGGTGCTGCGCAAAGCTGGACGTCGAGAAATGTTCCTCCTGCTTTTCTGTCTTTTTTGCTTCTTCAGCCAACTTGTCATGGTTACAGAGGTTTGTGACACTGAAATGTACAAAGTTTTAAATATAGTTGAAATTTAGCCCAAAACATAATTATTCTATCCACTAAAATAAAAGAGAAAATAAGGATAAAATACAAATTTCTGTCATTTTTAGGCTATATTTCATTCATGGCTCAGACAAAAATTGGCTCTCGCCTCGTCTACACTGCCTCCTCCCCCAAAAAACTGCCTATGCCTTTTGAAACATTCCAAACATAGCCTTTGTGTTGACTTGAACACATTTGTTCTGTTTGAGTTGTAATGTCATATTGTGACCTGCAGGGTGGGATGTATGTATTCCTGTTGTTTGACTACTATGCCTGCAGTGGAGCCTGTATGGAGTTAGAATTGTTGCTTAATTCCAAATAAATACATTATGATCCACAAATAAATGTAAAGCGATTGACAAAAACCAAGCATATTCACAAAATAAATAAAATGAGATCCACAAATAAATCTTAGAGTTCCACAAACATGAATTATATTCACAAGTAAAAAAATTTGAATTGCAGATAAAAAACATACTCACAAATATTTTTTTTTATTCTACAAACACAACTTTGCCTGGCATTTATATGTGAATCGTGTACTGTGCATTTGTAGATCGCTGCGCGTATTTGTGGATTGCTCTCTGTGCATTTGTAGATCGCTGCGCGTATTTGTGGATTGCTCTCTGTGCATTTGTAAATCGCTGCGCGTATTTGTGAATTTTGAAACATTTCAAGCGTCAAGACGCAAACTAATCCACAAATGGATGGACTCCACCCACCTTCTACTTAAGCCAATCAGCTACCGGCCACGTGGGGCTGACCAATCGTTGCACGTTCTCCAAATAGACTAGATTATATAATACTATACTGAATCATTCACGTATAGTTTCATTTGTAAATGAAAACATGCTCATTTATGGTCACACACGGGCATAAATACAATCATAAAGTCATATAGCATATGTCAAGCATTTACAAATGAAACTATACGTGAATGATTCAGTATAGTATTATATAATCTAGTCTATTTATTAGACGAAACAAAATAAAATATATGTTCAATTCAACCTTTAAACTACATTCCAGTAAAACTCAGTCATATAGCATATGTCAAGCATTTACAGTATCATTTCCATATAGAACGTTAAGAGATCAAAATTAAGGGGGAAACGAATATAAACAAAAATATAAAAATATATACATAATAATAGGCTAATAATAATAGTAATAATTATAATAATGATGACGATAATAATAATACAAATTCGGAAAAAAGACGACCAGTTAATAGAAGGAATGTCATGTAGGCCTATTTTACTGTGACGATAATTGTTTCCAAATGAAACTACGTGAATAATTCACTCTTCACTGAAACACTATATTTGTCTATTAATTAGACTAAATAAAATACAATATATATTAAATTCAACCTTTGAACTGCATTCCAGTAAACATAGAACCTACATTCAGAACATTAAGTAAAGAGATCGAAATGAAGGGGAAAATAACGAATATGACTAATAAAATATAATACATATAATACATATAATATATAACATATGTAACATATGAGGTTCCCACAAATTAATATCTTGTGGCCACGACATAATATCATGTTCTCAGTTTACATATTTACAAACATAAGTGACCTTACGGTCACCGTAAAAACGTGATTGGTTGGAGCGAGAACGTGCAACGATTGGTCAGCCCCACGTGGCCGGTATCTGATTGGCTTAAGTAGAAGGTGGGTGGAGTCCATCCATTTGTGGATTAGTTTGCGTCTTGACGCTTGAAATGTTTCAAAATTCACAAATACCCGCAGCGATTTACAAATGCACAGAGAGCAATCCGCAAATACGCGCAGCGATCTACAAATGCACAGTAGGCATTCACATATAAATAACGGGCAAAGTTGTGTTTGTATAATAAAAAAACATATTTGTGAGTATGTTTTTTATTTGCAATTCAATTTTTTTTACTTGTGAATATAATTCATGTTTGTGGAACTCTAAGATTTATTTGTGGATCTCATTTCATTTATTTTGTGAATATGCTTGGTTTTTGTCAATCGCTTTACATTTATTTGTGGATCATAATGTATTTATTTGGAATTAAGCAACAATTCTAACTCCATAAGCCTGTCTCCTTTTCCTCTGTGTGTTTGAGTCTCTGGCCATGGGTTGGATCTTTGGTGAGTATCACAAAAGCTTCAAAACTGATCTTAAGGAGTCAGAAACGAATAGAAAAGGAGAATTCCACACTTTCAGTCTACTTTTTATGTACTTGTCAGAAATATACTTAAAATGCCTTTTTAGTATACTTGACTTATACTTAGAAAAAGACTAAGTATATTTGAGCTCTACTTGTGCTCTGAGAATCTGTGTTTTCATTGTTATACACTAGGGGCGCTATTGCACATCTTCTGAACAGAATTTCCAAAACACAAGTGAAGAAGAAACCGAAACAACAGATGCTTCCACATGTAATCTAACACAATCATCAGACATAAAACAGCATCAAAACCATAGATATGGAAAACTGTGTAACGTTATGGAATAAAATGTTGACCCATGAAGAGGAAATAATGACTGTCAAGCTTTGGGGTGTTGATCAACTCCATCTACGTTTGGATTATCATCAGTAGACTTTTTTAGCTTTTTGTTTAAAATGTTGTTTATTTATTTATTTATTTTTAATTACGAAACTTACTCACATTCAAGAGTTTATAAAAAAAATGCATGAAGCTAGAATAAAATGTTTTTGATTACAAGCAGATAGCCTGTTCTGTATGTTCAGATAGTCATATAACAAAATATATACAAATTAATACCTAAATAGGGACATAGCAGTATACTTAAAGTATGATGTAAAGTTCACTTAAAGAGTATACGTGCTGAAAAAAACTACTAAACCATCAGTTTACTCAGAAAATACTTCAAAGTGTACTAAAAATGCTTAAAGTCCATTAGTATACCGATAAGGTCACTTTTAGTATACTTGCAGTACAAACTGAAAACATAGATTTAAACTATTTGTTTACTCAAAGTTTACAACTGTTATACTTAAAAGTATACTTTTATATACTAGAAAGTAGGCCAATTTAGTCCCAAGGAGTATTGAAATAGCACACTTAAAAGTATACTACTAGTGCACTGATATTTGTATACTTACTACATAAAGCATACTTAAAAATATACTTGAACTTTACTTAAGTATACTTGATGTATACTTCTTTTTGGTAAGAGTACTCTTGATGAGGTACTGTAATAAGGAGTAGAAAAGACATACTACTCTAAACACACAAACTAATACATCTAAAATGAAGTTTGACAAACCTGTGTAGCACCTGCTTCTCTGTTTTTACTTCTGAAGGATTGCAATATTAGAAATGAGCAACAGAAGATGTCATGTCAGTGCCCAGACCATTTTTTTTTTTAAAACTGATCATACGAAGCAAAATTATGATTATTATTTTTTACTATAATTTGAAACAAAATGATGCTCAAATCTTCCCTACCACAGGGGCTGAAAGGATGTTTGACGTCATTGAAGACATGACAAAGTCACGACCCAACTACATGTTCATGCTGTGCTGGAAATACCTGACACCTCTTGTGTCCCTGGTGTGTATTTTTTTTTTTTTTTACATTTGTCAAAAAGCCTACACATGTCTTAATGGTTATTTAGTAGGCATAAAATCCCTGGCTAAAGCTATTTCCCTCATTTGTCTGATCTCATTCTGTTTTTTCTTCCCCATCTTATCTGTCTATTCTCAGGTGTCTTTCGTCTGCTCTCTTGTGAAGTACAAACCCCTTACGTTTAACCGCTGGTATGTGTACCCAGACTGGGCGTATGTATTAGGCTGGTTACTGGCCCTGTCCTCCATTGTACTGGTGCCTGGATGGGCACTTAGACGACTGTTTGTTGAGAAAGGAAGCTTAAAACAGGTGAGATTAAACATGTTTACTACTGATTTTTCAATGAATAACTATTTAACCAAAGCTAAAATGTTAACTAACCAATAATAAAGCAACATAAAAGGTAAATTTTTGTTTCATTGTGTCTGTGTGTCATAACAGCGTTGGTGTCACCTGTGCAGCCCTGACATTAGTCTCCCTTTCAACTGCAAGCAACAAACTGAAAAGGCCCTCATCACAGAGATGGAAGACTTAGTTAAGAACAACACTAACACAATATAAGAGATATGGAAAATATGGAAAATATTTATAGAGAAAAAAGGTCATTGAATATGCCTGAATAAACAAGCGAAATTAATACATTTAAATAGGATTGCCCACATTTACATCGCAATTACATGTCACCTTTCTGTAAACAGAAACTTAGCCTGCCTACCCTTATGAAAAATAAGTTTATTCAAGTGTGCTATTGTTATACATTTAAACAAAAAATAAGACAGTATACTTTCAGTCTACTTTTTATGTACGTCTGAGAAATTTGCTTTAAATACTTCTCAGAAATGTGCTTAAAATGACATTTAAGTATACTTCACTTATACTTAGAAAAAGTCTAAACATGTTTGAGCTCTACTTGTGCTCTGAGAATCTGTGTTTTCATTGTTATTCGCTAGGGGAGCTATTGAACATCTTCTGAACAGAGTTTACAAAACACAGGTGAAGAAGAAACCGAAACAACAGATGCTTCCACATGTAATCTAACACAATCATCAGACATAAAACAGCATCAAAACCATAGATATGTAAAACTGTGTAACGTTATGGAATAAAATGTCGACCCATGAAGAGGAAATAATGACTGTCAAGCTTTGGGATGTTGATCAACTCCATCTATGTTTTGATTATCATGAACAGTCTTTTTTAGCTTTTTGTTCAAAATGTTATTTTATTTACAAAACTTACCCACATTCAAGTGTTCATAAAAAACATTATTACACTATTGCTGGAGGTCCTCACTCTTGCTATTTATTTCCTTTTTTTAGTGGTCTTCGTAATATAATCAGTTCTACATCACATTCTGGTTTCACATGTTTGTATATTATTTTGTTTTAAATAAAAAATATTTAAAAAAAATATTTCTTTAATAGCTTTACTTTTTACAGCTGTCTGTGTCTCAGAATTTACAATTACTTTTTTTTTGGACACATAGAGACAGAATATAGATTGATGATAACTGAGGTCTAGGGGCTATGCAACTACCATATGTGACCCTGGACCACAAAACCAGTCATAAGGTAAAATTTTACAAAACTGAGATGTATACAACATATGAAAGCTCAATAAATAAGCTTTCTATTGATGTATGGTTTGTTAGGATAGGACAATATTTGGCCGAGATACATCTATTTGAAAATCTGGAATCTGAGGGTGCAAAAAAATCTAAATACTGAGAAAATCACCTTTAAATTTGTCCAAATTAAGTTCTTAACAATGCATATTACCAATCCAAAATTACATTTTGATATGTTTACAGTAGGAATTTTACAAAAAATCTTAATGGAACATGATCTTTACTTAATTTCCTAATGATTTTTGGCATAAAAGAAAAATCTATAATTTTGACCCATACAATGTATTTTTGGCTATTGCTACAAATATACCCCAGCGACTTAAGACTGGTTTTGTGGTCCAGGGTCACATATGAGTTTCAAAACAGTCAATCCACAGTAAACTGCACACAGCCTGCTTAAAGTAGCTGTTTCTTTTCACGAGCCGCTGTGACTTCCTCAAAGATGTGACGTCCGATCTACTCAGTCACCGCCTTCAGTCACCACCTCGAGCACCAATCACGTCCCACCCTCCTTTTGTCAAACCCAGACAACATTGCGTCCATGCCATTGTTGAGCAACAACAACACGGAAACAAGTCGAGAAAACCCTGTTCAGTCGATAGATGTCGAAACTACATCATTGCACAGGCTTCCAAACGACATTAATATAAGAGACCAGTGGCAGTCAACTTCAGTCTCTTTCACACAGGCATTCCGGAAAATACACGGATAATGTGTCCCATGATTTGTTCCGGAGTTGTTTGATTTGGTTCATTCACAGTTGTTTTCCGGAATCTGTGCGTGCTTTACACACAACCCATAAAGACATGTGACGTTTGGATGTGAGATGTAATGCGACGCGTACGTTTCACTAAACTGAAACTAACCAACAAACTGTGCTTCAGCGCTGATAGTGAGGAGCTGGCTCTGTCTGGTCGCTGCTTCATTCCACTTTGCACGTATTTTTTGTCGTGAAGTGTCGCAGGGTAACGTTCATCATCACTACAACACTGCCTTTATGGTTCTGGCTTTTGTTCACACAGCGCTCGTTCCCATAATTTTCCAGAATCAGCGTGCATTGTGAAAGGGGCTTTACTAAAGCAACAGTTATGTAGCTTACTGCATTCGGTGTTTGAAAAAGAAAAAACAATGATCATTCTGAAATATCCTGTTGAGTATCAGCAGGCTAGGCTCTCTCTATTGCTCTGAGCTTGCTTACAGCATACATGACCGTAGTTAACTGTGATTGGCCTGGCTGTGCGTCACTCAGAAAACAACAGGCCAATCAGAAGAGAGGCTCATGAATATTAATTAGATGGGCCAAAATCGACCTGTTCATGACAGAGCTCCTAAAAAAGGAGCTGTAAAAATATATTGAGATGGATTTTGGCACTTATACCGCAAATATATATTCTTAAGGACATCAACAACTAAAATAAACCTCCAGAAATGTGTACAATATGGGATCTTTAAAACAGTCAATTCACAGTACAATGCACAAAGCTTGCATTAAGTAGCTATGCCTTTCAGAAGACACTGTGACTTCCGTAAAAATGTGAATTATTTAGTCACTACTAACTAACCGGTTTGTAAATAATGTAATGCTTAATTTAGAAATGATTAACTGATCCTTAATAAAGTATGAAAATACAATTATTAAGAATATTATACAGATGCTTATAAAACAAGAATAGAGCATAGCTGTATTTATAAACCGCTTACAAATGTCTATTAATGTTGAAATAATGCTTTATAAATGATGAATTAACTATTTACCAATGCTTAACTAAATGTACCCAGTTCATGCATTCCCATTGCAATTAAGCAGGGAAACAGCAATTCCAAGGGGAATAAAAAAGTAAATCTACCTTAAATTCTAATGTTGTTTCTCTTTGTGTTTCTTCACAGCGTTGGCACCACTTGTGTAGTCCTGATAAAAAAAACTTCCTCTCACCTGTAAGCAACAAGCTAAAATCCAGGAAACAACTTTGACCACAGAGGTGGAAGACTTAAGTTAGGAGCAACACAAACTAAACCATTACATATTTGAAAAAAAAAAAAAAAAAAAAAGTATATACATTGAAAATACTTTTCCGCTGAGAAAAAATTAGTGTTTTAGATAGATACCTTTAGATAGAAAAGGTCATTTTGATTATTTTCTCTCAGAAATTTCCAATTAAAACTGATTGGAAACAGTGTGAGTTCAGAATTGCAGTTAAGAATCCATATAAAATTGTGGATAAAAATTTAATAGATTGTATAAATTAACATTTTGTGGTCACTGTTACACATTATGAGTCTAATAATTTGATCTACGATAACCCATTAAATACACATTGATGAAAATTATTCTAAGACAGACCAAGTATTTGATTTAAGTACAGTAACAGTTTCAAAAGCAAATAAGGTGCATAAATGTTTAGATAGCAATTCATGTCTTACATCTTGGTCGCAGATTTGAATGCTCCACCATTAACATATAGCTTCCTTTATCTACAAATGAAAGTCCTTCAATCTGGAAAACTGTATGTGCTGCCATTATTTTTGGCAGTTATCCAACAGTATTAAATAATTACAGGCCCATTTTGAAACTGTCTATTTTAGCCAAGGTCTTGAAAACACTTGTGCTGTTGGATGGTTTGTCAATTATTTATTGGGTAGAAGTCAGTGTATACATACATATTAAACATGACTAAAGGTATACCTCAGGGATCTGTTGTTGGGCCGCTATTATTTATTTTATTTTTAATATCACACATTTATATTTTCATCTTAACTTCTCTGTGACAACACTGGATCAAAGTCTAAGTCATCTTCAATTTGACTTTAGACAATTTGGGCATTCAGTTTTGATGCTCCATCTGATTGGAACCCGTTACTAAATCAATTTAGCCTCAAAGAGTTTCTTGTGGAGGTTGTTTAGGTTGCATGCAAAGTATTAATATGATTTCTATCTAAGACCATGAAACAACTGTTGAGCTCTTCAGGGAGAAAAAATATTGTGTGATCCTGAAACTTCAGGCAAATCTGTCATCATCAAACTGTTCATAGAACCTGTTTGGGAAAGGACTAAGCAGGCCAAGTGTATTCATATTGACAAGAGAAACAAATGTGGCATTAAATGCATTTACAAACAAACCAAAGGACTTTTAATGAAGGTTTTTATTTGCATCTGCACGTAGTGTATCTGTTGTGATTATTCTGACTTCAGCAAACATACTGCATGGAAATCATACGCTTACACATGCACACTTTAATCTATTTTCAGATCACTTATGTTAGAATACACAATTACAAAAACATTCTTAAGCTGCATTAGAATTGCATTACATACTATACTTCTTGTGCTGCTAGATGGGGAAGCACAAATATCGATCATGTCAAAGCATGGCATTCATTTCCAACACAAACTCATTATCTGCTTTACCTGGCCATCAAACACACACACACACACACACACACACACACATACACACACACACACAGCTTAGAACATTCCTCCTGTACTGCCATTTATTTGGATTTAGTATCATTGCTGTGTACAAACACACCATAAATATCTATAAGAAGAAAATTAAAGAGCTAGTGAAGAAGAAAGAAGAACTCTAAGGCCATAAAACAATCTTGGCCTAAAGGAATCTGCAGAACTTTATTTATTTTCTGTGTTTGTTGTAGGGAAAATACCTAAAAATCTGCTGTGCTGAAACAGAAATGTGTTAAACTAAGCTGAAAATACTGAACTCTGAAACCCTAATAAAATCAGTCAAAATATTTATCTCATACATGAATAATGAATATGCAATGGTGCTGTGTGCAGTTTAGAGAATGACAGCAGAATTCTGCAAAATCTGTGTGGAATCACAAATCAGTGTCTCTGCGTTCATATTCAACTTTTGTTACTCAGAAATATTAAGTAAATAAAAGAAAAATATAGCACAACAACAAATATATTAGTGTCATGTCAAAAGTATCAAAAATGTGCCAAAAAGCTTGGTGCAGTAGTAGAGAACTGAGGAAAAAAAGTAAAGATGTTGCAGAATACATTAAGGCTGGCACAAAACACTATAAACACAAGAAAACTCACAAATACAGATGTCATGATCTGTGATCAAAGAAATGGGAAATACAGCTCACATAAACTCTTCAACCGTTCATCTCAGAGGGAACCCAATTCAAAATGCTTGAGTAATGGGCGTCTTGGTCCATGGTCAAAGATGAAGAGGTAAAGCAAGCAGATCAATGCAATTTGATTAATGAAGTGCGTACTGCATAGAAGAACAACAGCTCTTTGACTTTACCAAGATCGCTGTGAGAATAATACTCACACAGTTCTTAGTGCCTTTGCATGTGTGGACTTTTCAGGATCTGCATGAACCATCCTCATTTTCTTTAAAGGGGTCATCGGATGCCCATTTTCCACAAGCTGATATGACTCTTCTTCGTGAAAAGTCTAATATATACTTTTGTTATAATTTCATTGTCAGAAAGGGACAGAGGTTTGCTCTGTTCACAGCGAGCCGTTTCGGTGCATGTCCCTTCAAATGCTAATGCGCTATAAAACTTTAGCCACATTTCACTAGCACATTATTAGGAAAGGCAATTTGTGAAGATTCATAAAAACCCTTATACTCACTTCTTCTGTAGATGAAGCTGGATCATGAATGATTCATGCAAACATTGGTGCATTTAGGCAGAACTTGGGATGCATTCCCTTCAAAAACGAAAGTAATACTCTGCATCTTCAGCGGCTCATATGACTGGAGTAAATGACCACTGCTATGCTGATTATTACAATACACCTCACTCGCTTAGAAAACATTCTTGTCTACTACTTCGGCATCGAAACAATGACAGACTGTTTACAACTCACTCAGGGTGGGTCTAAGCTAAGCCGGTGTCAATCAATCGTCGTGGGAGGGGCCTGTGCAGATCTACATAATTCTGCCAGGAATCTCAAAACAGCTTGATCTAAGAAAGTGTTATTATTGGGGGGAAAAAGTATTTTTATCATTATAGGTTGGATGTGTACACACACTGCCAACACACAATTATGTTTTAAACAACATGTAAAAGTAAATTTTGCATCTGATGACCCCTTAAGTGATAAGGCCTTCACAGAGAGGATCTCATCACTGATTAATACCACATTGTTTCAAAATACCATTCTCAGTCCAACATGAACATGTTCTTTAGAAATGCTACACGCTACAAATGACAGCAATTGCAAATGATTCAAAAGTCTCTCATATAAATCTACATAAAGTAGGAAACAGGCTGTCATGTTACTCTTTTACTCTGTGATCGACTATGCATGAAATGCCATGATCAAAAACATTTCTAAATGGCCACTGGAAAGAAAAAACACTGACGTTTTGACGTCTTGATTCCATTATGGGGCAGGATAGCTGATCAGCAGTGACTAAACTAACAAGTGGCAGTCTGTAGCATGGGTGTTAAATTCTGCCTTTCTCTCATCAGACACTTTGGGTGATTGCTGATGCAGATGAGTGAAAAAGTGACAGACCGAAAGAAGGCATGCAGCGCAGTCAAGACGCTGTCCTTGAGCATAGCCCTGAGTTACCATGGAGGCGACAGAACATTGGGGCAATGACATGAAATCTCTAAAGTCATGTTTGAGATGTTCGGGAAAGTGTCTTGTAATCTCCCTTGCTGTTTCTAGGCTGAGCACAGCAAGTTTCGGGGTGCAGTCTAAAGCTTCCATGTTTCCATGTTTTCATGTGTAGAGCTATCTGGAGGCATTATTCGATCATCTGGTGGTCCCATGGCTCCTCGATGGGCTCTGACTTGCTCAGAAGTGGTGGTGCTATCATTGACAGAGTCATATTGACCTGTTGACTGGCATTCTGCATCTGGCATTGGAGCTAGAAGAGGAGATGGGGGCGCCACCTCTTCAGTCCCATTAATTCCATATCTGTATACCACAGGAGTATCAGGTTTGGTGCTGGTGGCTGCCTCGACTTCCACTTTTGACTGAGACCAGTCCTCTCCAATGTTGCAATCTGTAGGTAGGCACTTGAGGCTGGGATACCGCCCAGACTCAGCCATGACTTGTTGGAGCTTCTCCCAGGTAGCCGGAGCATCAGCACCTGCTTGGGCGGCCTGCAAAAGCAGATCGGCATGTTGGCGGAGCTGGGCTATTTCGCGTTCGGTGGCGGCATTTTGCCGTAGCAGATCTTGCGTCCTTAAGGTGATGTCCAGGAGTCCCAACTGACTCAGAATCTCCACTGTATTGAGGAAGCGACGATGCCGTGCTGTCCCTTTGAGGTTGTTCGACCCTTTGTCACCATTCGGCTCTGGCCGATGCTTACGGGGCTCTTTTCTGGCTTGGATGAGGTCGTTGGAAGAGGGTGGGGAAAGAGTCTGAGTGCTTGAGATTGACGGAGAGCTCACGTTGAGGGAGGCAGAGGGACTAGATGGACGGTGTGGGCTCTGGTGCTGGTGAGAGCCAGAAAGTGTCTCACGGCCTGCAGAATGAGAGTGCAACAGCAAGTTGTTTTCTGGTTGCTTGTGCAGATGCTGCTTGGCCGCTTGTGTGGTTGTGGATACCTCGTCTCTCTTCTCCTCGGTGCATACTCTCTTACTCAGGCTGTGCTCCCCTGTGTTACTTCCTCTACTGGTCGTAGGTTTCTCTTGGGTTTTCTTATTCGGGTGAGGCGCAATTCGAGGATAGGAGTTCAGGATGGGAAGGTAAGTGGTTTTGCTCTTCTTTACACCCTTGCTTTCGGATCTTTGTAGCTGGGGTTTGAGAACATGCAAAGGGGCGTTTTGATTGACGCCAGGTTGTTGTAGCAAGAGAACATGGGTGGGACCCTGACTGTTTGAAGCACTTCTATCCCATGAAAGAGATGAAGGAAGGATGTGGTCCTGACCAGACTGTCCAGGCTTGGGAAAAAAAGAAAAAAAAGAGGAGAGACAGAATTCCTTCTTGTACGGAGCAGTTTTACATCAAGAAATCACAAGTGAATGATGTTGTAGAATATTTCAAAGCAATTTTTATGTAGCTCACTTCCACTCTTGTGATCATCACAAGCTTTTGGGACCTTGGAACACTTCTTACCATGTGTTTCAATGCCATGCATTTGTACCTCTTCCAAATTCACCTCATCTTTAGCTTTGGTTTGATAAATAATAAGCTGCCTTGTTGTCTATATTTTCTACATACAATAAAAAGAAACTTTATAAGTGGCTTGTAAGTGTTTTCCATTTGCATTGTCTCACCTGCTTCAACACCACATTCTTAATTATGAATATGGGAGTGAGTTCAGACGTCCCGGACACCAGTATGTGGCTTCCTTGTAGGGGGCCTTGCTCTGTCCCACCCAAACCCTTGTGGACCTGAGGCTCATTTACACTGCTCTGCTGGTCATCTGCGTCAGTCTGCAAGGAGTCTGAGCCAGTGTCTGAGAAAGAAACAAAGCAGTAGGAGGAGAAAAAGCATTGGATAGAACAGAGCAAAGAAGCAACAGGAAGAACCGGAAACAAAGAAAGAGAAAAACAAAAGCAAGAGAGATGGCAAGCTCAGTCTACTAATGACAAGTCAAATGAAGGACCGTTCAGTGTTGGAACCTTGCAATGTTGGTTCTGATCTTACATAAGCCTCATAAAACTACAATTTATGACCAGAAGTACTTCTAATAAACAGGTTTGACTCTTTCAGCTGCTCCTATTACATAATGGGTAAAAGCATACTGCCATGAAATCTCCTTTTACAAACATTTTCGTTGAATGAGGCATATCTAAGAACTCAGTTCAACATGGCACTGTCATAAAAGACAACCAGGAAAGGTGTTTTCTGAATGAATGCTGGAATTCTGACTTTAAGCTAGGGCCCTTTATGCTACATCAGTGCTTGACCTCATTGAAGCTTTATTGACCTTTTCATTCAAAGCTATATTAGGAGCAAAGGGAAAAGCTATTTACTTATTACCACCCATGGTTTTGAAAGTACATGGTTAACATGCACATATGGATATGGTTTTGTGGTGCCCAAATGCTTTTGTTCAGGGAAACGTTCACACAAAAATTTAACTTCTGTCATCATTTACTCACCCCTCATGTCATTCTAAACCTATATGACTTCCATGGAAAACAAAAGATGTTTTGCAGAATTTTCACCCTGAAAACTATTTTTTTCTCTGCATTTTGGTGCTTAATATGACCCCCTTAGGATGGGACAATATTGTTAAATTGTTTATATTAATTTGATGTAGCAAACATGAAATGCACTTTTATGATCTACAGAAGAAAGTGAGTCATACAAAAACCACGTGAGAGAGTAGAAACAAAAAAACTTGTAGTGTGTGTGTTAGGGGTGCACATATGAATATTGTGCGCCAAAATATTTCTGTACTGGTCTTTCAGTTTGGTACACGTGTACCAAATGAACAGTGTTGTTTTATGCAATGCATGTGCTGAACTCCTCTGTTGGGGGAAAAACATTTCAAATTCAGAGTCCCAATCAACACATCTAAAAAACAATGAAGAACATAGAGTGAGCTGCTGCCAGAAAAGTGCATGATCCAAGTTGTCTGCTTTATATTAAGTGCTTCAAACTGAATCATAAACCTGTCTGGCTTGATGCGTGTGGTTAATGTGTTTGAGACATATTTTACTCCGTGTATAACTTACATGCACTTACATTGCTTTGAAAAACATGTGCCACTGTTGTGCCAAATTTCGACTCCCTGCCGAATTATTAACCCCCTCGTTGAAACCACTACCTCATTGCCTAATCCTAACACAGATGAGATGACCAAAGTTTACTTTGGCATTTCTCTGTCCATGTGGACAGTCCATGAAAAACAAAGCATGCACTACGTGATTGTTGAGACAGAATGAGTCCACTAGGTGGTATTGCGTATCTTTATACTTTGAAATCTGTGTGGACCCAACTGTGTGTGAGACGGAGCAGAACGTTGAAAAATAAATATTCCCAGGCTTTACTGTGGGGTATCCAAACTTGGTCCTGAAGGGCCACTTGCCTGCAGAGTTTAGCTCCAACCCCTGTTAAACACACCTTCCCAAGCTAATCAAGCTCTTATTGGCATACTGGAAACTTGATGTTGAGGCAAGTTGGAGTTAAACTCTGCAGGACACTGACCTGAGTTTGGACACCCCTGCATTACTGGATTACTGGCACTATTGACTGTGAATTATATTGAATTATAAATGACCTATCGTTTTGCCAGATAAGACACTTATTCATTGGCTGGGATCATTTAGAGCCCTTTCCTGAGTAAGCTAGTTCAGGAAAAAGGTCTATATGGAGAAAAATCCTGGAATGTTTTCCTCATAAAATGTAATTTCTTTGCAGCTAAAGAAAGAAAGACATGAATATTTTGGATGACATGGAGGTGAGTAAATTATCAGGATTTTTTTATTTTGGAAGTGCTTACTACACCACATGTACTTACTATATGGTTAGAATTAGGATTATGGTCTGGTTTGGGGTTACTTGCATGTAATTACGCATAATTAATGGTTATTATAATAGCAAGTACATGTAACGTGTAACACCTTAAAATAATGTGTTACCTTATAATTATTATTCTTATTATCAGGCTAGTGTTACTGTCAAATTAATATTCTGGCCTATTTGTTCCATCATATTTCTTTTCCCTTATTTTATAGTGTTAGCGTGTTATCACACATGATTCTGTTGAGTTTCTGAATGCAGTAGCCAATCAGAGGTGTTCAGATGAGTCATCACTGACACACCAAAGTTTTATTGGTTAATTTGCATGCTCCCTGACTGAATTCTGCTCTCTGGCAAATTCCCTCATCATAAACAAAGTGCAGATGTACATGTGATAGAAGTATAAGAGATTTATTCATCATACAATGTAGATAGATTCACTGATTTTAACTGGAGTCAGTGACGATGTTCTTTGCTTAATTTCTGTAGCTGCTGTTTGATTTGCTGAGGAAATGTAAGCATTTATAATCAGTAACTTACAAAGTTTCTATTATATTGTTATCATGTTAAATACAAATTCAGTCATATTCAAATATTTAATGACATGACCTCCATATGCTACTTGACTAAAAAGTTAATGTGTAGTTAATAGATTATACTGACATTAGGTTGATATCCTGAAGTTGGTTCGCTCTTCATCTACGAATCTAAGTAAGTAAATAATTAAATACATTAGCATGAAAATATCATATATTGCCAGTCTCACAGGCCGACGACAGAACGAGTAGTATATGCTGAATTGAATGGGACTCAAAATCAGAAATTCAGACATTCACAGAATCTTGGGAAGGGATTGCTTTGTGGTTTTGTATATATTATACAGTGGTGTGAAAAAATGTTGGCCCCTTTCCTGTTTTTTTTTTTTTTTTTGCATGTTTGTCACACTTTAATGTTTCAGATCATCAAACTAATTTAAATATTAATCAAAGACAACACAAGTAAACACAACATGCAGTTTTTAAATGAAGGGTTTTTTATGAAGGGAAAACAAAATCCAAACCCACATGGCCCTGTGTGAAAAAGTGTTTTGAGATGTATCAGTCTGGAAAAGATTATAAAGCCATTTCTAAAGCTTTGGGACTCCAGCGAACCACAGTGAGAGCCATTATCCACGAATGGCGAAAACATGAAACGGTGGTGAACCTTCCCAGGAGTGGCCGGCTGACCAAAATTACCCCAAGAGCGCAGGGACGACTCATCCAAGAGGTCACAAAAGACCCCACAACAACATCTAAAGAACTGCAGGGCTCTCTTGCCTCAGTTAAGGTCAGTGTTCATGACTCCACCATAAGAAAGAGACTGGGCAAAAATGGCCTGCATGGCAGAGTTTCAAGACGAAAACCGCTGCTGAGCAAAAAGAACATAAAGGCTCGTCTCAGTTTTGCCAGAACACATCTTGATGATCCCCAAGACTTTTGGACTTTTGGAAGGTGTGTGTCCCATTACATCTGGCTTAAAAGTAACACAACATTTCAGAAAAAAAAAACATACTAACAGTAAAATATGGTGGTGGTAGTGTGCTGGTCTGGGGATGTTTTGCTGCTTCTGGACCTGGATGACTTGCTGTGATAAATGGAACCATGAATTCTGCTGTCTACCAAAAAATCCTGAAGGACAATGTCCGGCCATCTGTTCGTGACCTCAAGCTCAAGCAAACTTCTGCAGGACAATGATCCAAAAACACACCAGCAAATCCACCTCTGAACGGCTGAAGAAAAACAAAATGAAGACTTTGGAGTGGCCTAGTCAGAGTCCTGACCTGAATCCTATTGAGATGCTGTGGCATGACCTTAAAAAGGCGGTTCATGGTCAAAAACCCTCCAATGTGGCTGAATTACAACAATTCTGCCAAGATGAGTGAGCCACAATTCATGCACAGCGCTGTCACAGACTTATTGCAAGTTATCGCAAACGCTTGATTGCAGTTGTTGCTGCTAAGGGTGGCCCAACCAGTTATTAAGTTTAGGGGGCAAATACTTTTTCACACAGGGCCATGTGGGTTTGGATTTTGTTTTCCCTTCATAATAAAAAACTTAATGCAAAAAACTGCATGTTGTGTTTACTTGTGTTATCTTTGATTAATATTTAAAATTTTTTGATGATCTGAAACTTTAAAGTGTGACAACCATGCAAAAAAACAATAAATCAGGAAGGAGGCCAACACTTTTTCAAACACCACTTTATGTTGTAATACACTTTTGAGCAAACTGTACTGTTTGTCATAATAGTAAAAATAGTATGAACTCAGTCTCTTTGGGGGTCAGTCAATACTCACCCGAGTAACCGGAGTCTTTCTCAGAGCAGCGCGAGTCACGTCCGTTTGATTGCTGTTCAGTGTGTGCTCTTGCTCTAGAGGCCAAAAGGGCGGCACTGTTGCTTTTGTCTTTAGCATTTTTACTGGCTGGACGGGAGGTGCGTTCCCTCTCTCCTACACACCCTTGGGCATCTCCTCTTGGTTCCTTGGGCATCCCGGGCCCTGAAAACAAAGATACACAGCTGGGCAGACAGTGGTCTCAAGCAGAATATATTTACCCATTTAGGTAAGCATTGTTTACAAATCTAAGAAAAAAATGTGTACATTGTGTTCTGTGAGATACTTAAAGCTTATTCTACAGGACATTTATGTGAATTCAAGGCACACATTGTGGCACTGTTTCTATTGATTCAGAGCTTCTGTATTCAATGATTTAAATATGTCCAAAATATGATTTATTAATATTTTTCTTTCTTTTTCACTGACGTTGATTTTTTTTAACCAGCATCTGTTCTATCCATAGATACCAAACATTCATTCATTTTCAAAATTGTAACCCTTTAAATGCTGGTTTGTTTACATAATGCCACAGGTGTTTTTTATGAAAAAATTAAAAATAGTTAATTTCCATATACTAAATGCTAAGCAGAATTTTTTCTTTGCTTATTAGATTCTTGGGTGTGTCAGTGAAGAACAACAACATTAATTTTGAGGCATTTCTATGTTTATGTAGTGTTAGATTTAAAAAAAAAAATGTATATGCCAAATTTGAAAAAATGGCACAATCTAGTAAAAAAAATTGTAAAAATTTAAAATGTGAAGCCTTGCCGATAGAATGAATGCCTATTAGCAAATACTGCATTTTATAGTCAAATGGCCCTGGGTTAAAAATTTGCAGTTTTAATGGGTTTCAATGTGGACATTTTTGTCCTTAAGGTCCTGAGTGTGAGTATTTTTTGTACGGAGAGTAAAATTGATTTTTTAAAGGAAATGAGGGTGAAATATTAAAATTTCAATAAAAATAAACACCTGAGACAAAATTTATGCAGTTGGCATTAACACAGGCACACTTATAAAAAAAAAACTAAACTGAAAAAGACAAAAATGTCCATAATGTCGAGGGTTAAACGCCTAAACACCACAAAGAGAACACAAAACACGCCCTAAACATAAAGTGGCTCTTAAAGTGACTACACACATTCATTATATGTACACAAACACACTCTGAACTCACTGCTAATGCACTATTGTTTATTGCATTCTCCATTCTGTGCCATGTGTTACACATATGAACCAACTTTTCGAGTTAAAAATCTTAGTTATCAGGCATAAGCAAATGAAACAACAAAAATGCATGTATTCTCATTGACATTTTAGATACATACTGTACTTTAAGATAATTAAATGGCTTTAATGTACACTGCACTTTAACTATAAATACATCCAACTCTAAATTCTGATTGGATTGTGCTGGCTGCTGTAAAATGCTGAAAAATGCTGCCATCATTGCACATAACACTCGTGTGTTCTGTAATATTTGCCATGTGATCTCTTGTCAAAGGCAGAATGAGGAAAAATCAATTTTTATAGCCCCTTTTTTGCCATCATGGTGTAATTCTGGTATTTACCAGCAGGGGCTAACCACAAATAACTGTACCTAAACCCCTCTATGCGTTTCATTCATTCATTTTTTATTTTTATTTTTTATTTTTTGTAGGCTGACCAAGAACACTGATTACCAGAAGAAGCAAACACAGCAGTTGACTGATCAAATATCTGGATGATGCAACAGACAACTAACACGATTAAAATGATCTTAATCATTTTAAAATGAAAAAGAGATTTGCAATCTTGAGATGCTTTCAATCTAAATTTAAAAAAAAAATGTTTAACTAATGCTGTAAACTGGTAAAACGATACATTTTGAAAATATAACCATTTTAATATTTTATTATTTAATAGTGCTCAATCAGTTTTATAAAAGCAATAAGATCTGATATTTCTATTACTTTCTATAGTTTGTGGCAATGAATTATCCTGCCAGGAGGAAGGTTATTTAGACACAAACTAATGCACACACACATAAACACGCACACACGCGGATCTCAGAGCCCTCCCTTCCCTGAGTGTTATGTAATACTACAACAACAGCCGAGCTCAGTCTCTACTTCCTCATGTTGACACCGTCAAAATAATGTGCTTTAAAGCCTGCACTCACAACCTTTACGTGCAAATTAATATAGAGCCTATAATACGCTATCAGTCAGATAAAGTATCAACGCAAATTGGTAAAAATAAACACATACAGAGCATACGAAACAGCATTCGATAGCAAAGTAAAATATAAACATCACATCTGCACTAACGTTACCTACCTTTAGTAATGTACAACACTGATCCTGGTCCCGAATATATAGCTCTTCTCCGTCCAGAGGAGCACTCACTTCTAACTACCTGTCCTGGGGCAATCTGTACCCCCCATCAAGCATAACGACCACCTAGTGTCTCCGAGGTACATTACTTTTGCCTGTACTTCTGATTGTCTCTAGTTCGGGTTGTTTAACCTCCTCCAGCTCTTCCTTCAAAATTGCAGAATGACAACTCCACCTGCCGTATGCCCCGCCCACTCGTGATTGGCACTACACCGGGCCAATAGCGCTAAAGGGATTCCGCCTAGCCCCGCCCCAAAGACGAGTGACGCAGGGGAATAAGTGGCATGGCCAATCCTGTGATCAGGCACGTGGAGAGGAGGAACGAGACGGTATGACAGGACGCAACTAAACAGACGCGAAACGTAACGTAACGAGAGGAGGAGTAGGGAAGAAACGACGCATTAGTGCAACTACACGCTGTCCATGTGTTTGCTCTTTTGTAATACTGACCACTGACTATCATCTGTTGAGTCATATACAGGAACCGTACGACCAGTTAACACTTATCATTGCGGGACAAAGTGTAAATATTGTAACTTTTATGTTTAATGTCAGTTGGTGCTAGTCTAATCACAAAGGGTTGTCAAAGTGATGCTGCTAAATTAATGCCATATGTGAAAGAAAAACAACAGCAGCAACAACAATAATAATAATACATTGCTTAGGCCTTTTTGTTGTGCAATATATCGCCCCAGAAATGATTGCAATAGTATTATTGTCATTTTAAGACCATTTTATGCTACTGCCCTGCTGGAAAAGCTGCTAAAACCAGCCTAGGCTGGTTTTAGCAGTTTTTCTCAGCTAGCTGGCTGGTCCTAGCTGGTTAAGGCTGGAAGTAGCTGGTTTTAGCTGGTTTCCCACTCTGGCCAGGCTGGGAAAGTGCCCAAATCCCCTCTAAAACCAGCCTGCTGACCAGCTATGACCAGTTTAAACCAGCCAACCAGCCTAGGCTGGTTTTAGCTGTTTTTCTCAGCAGGGAAACAACAACAATATTAATAATACATTGCTTAGGCCTGTTTGTTGTGCAATACATTGCCCCAGAAATAATTGTAATAATATTATTGTCATTTTAAGACCATTTTATGCTACTGCCCTGCTGAAAAAAACGCTAAAACCAGCCTAGGCTAGTTGGCTGGTCTTAGCTGGTTTAGGCTGGAAGTAGCTGGTTTTAGCTGGTCTCCCCATCTGACCAGGCTGGGAAAGTGGCCAAAACCCCTCTAAAACCAGCCTGCTGACCAGTTAAAACCAGGCTGGTTGACCAACTAAAACCAGCCAACCAGCCTTGGCTGGTTTTAGCTGTTTTTCCTCAGCAGGGAAACAACAACAATATTAATAATACATTGCTTAGGCCTTTTTGTTGTGCAATATATTGCCCCAGAAATGATTGCAATAATATTATTGTCATTTTAAGAGCATTTTATGCTACCCTGCTGAAAAACAGCTAAAACCAGCCTAGACTAGTTGGCTGGTCTTAGCTGGTTTAGGCTGGAAGTAGCTGGTTTCCCAGCCTGGCCAGGCTGGAAAAGTGGCCAAAACCCCTCTAAAACCAGCCTGCTGACCACCTAAAAACCAAGGCTGGTTTTAGCTGATTTTTTCACCAGGGTGAATATATACTAATATAACAGCATGATAATGCAAGAAGGCCCACACTTCCAAACACTTCCACTACAAACTTTCAGTTCTCAAGAATATTTAGATCATGGAAATTATCAAAATATTAGAAACTTGGATAAATAGTAAATAAACATTTTCTAATAAAAAGTGCAAAGTAACAAGTTGAAAAAAAGAAAAATGCAAAAAGAGCTTCTTTTTCCTTCTTTTCTCTGTAAAACACAATCCCTAATTAGCAGTCAGATGTCAGTATCCACAAAGGCACAGATCCCTAAACGTGGTCATATTTGTAGGTGAAACTTTTTTAATAGAAGCATTTTTAAAAAATTTGAACTAGCACCTCATGACTACAACACATTATGAGAAGTTGCAAAAGACAGATGCAAGTGGAATGCAAAAAAATGGTGGTATTAATTTTCATATCAATATAATGGGCAATATATTGCATCAATAAAAATGTACATATGTTGGGCAATAGGTCAATATATTGATTATTGTGACAGGCCTAACATTGCCCATTTAAAACTAAAGCTAAGGTGACATTATTAAGACAAATAAGACTACTCCCACTCATAATATATGTGTCGCACTGAATTTTCACAAGACAATTTTAGATACATTTGATGTAAAACACAGTTGCTAGAGATCCATTAAAGGTTTTTGTTTGAACCCCAAAAAGCCATCACTATTGTAAACTTGATCAAGGGACACGAGTGCTGTTTTACACATTTGGCCACATAAATCACCGCTTGCAGCATAATAATAATTTATATTTTGTTTTTGTTTTGCTGCCATAAAGTGTTTAAGTATTGTTATTGTTTACAGTTATGTTTTAGCCTTATCTGATTTTATTAACTCTACAATCATTTTCCTTTACGCAATTAATGTAGATTGAATTAGTTTAAAAAAAAAAAATGTATCTACAGTGTTAAGAACCAATACATTATTTTTTCATTTTTGGTGATTAATAATGGACAAGTGGGGCATGGAACTGATGAATGAAAATGACAAGATTGCAATTCGTGAAACATGTGCGTCAGACTAAACTACGGAGCAAAACTCCCGAGAAATCCAGGCGCGTGAGAGAAATCTACTTGTGCCTCACAAGCGTCTCTAAAATGTGCCAGAGCTCCGCTCAGCTGTTCTACTACAGCGCCACGTGGTTCTCGCAGGGCCCCCAGCCAATCAGCAGCGCGGGTGTGCGCGGACATGTGAGGACGAGAGTGGAGGAGCTGCGCGCACATGTCCGGTACTGTGCACAGACGCTTTCTGCTCGGATGACGTCATAAACAGAAGGAAAAAAAACAAACACTCAAGAGTTGCCAAGTCCATATTTTCCGTCGTAATAAAGGTACTTATGTAATTTAGATACAATTTTCGTGAATTGAGTTTATTTTGCGCACAATGTAGAATGATTAAATGAAAAGATTTAACCTTTATAATTTCCGTTATGAGGAAAAAAAAAAAAACCTGAGGCCTGGCAGAATTTAACAGTTACAAGATCACATTTGCATGCCTATTAACATACCTGTAATCCTTTATAATTAAATCCAGCAATAGTCATATACCTTATGTAATAGACTTAGCTCTTGGTTTAAAAGCGTTTTTCCAGGATGAGTTTGATTGGACACTAGCATGCAGATCTGGCAACTCTGCACATGAGAGTGTCATGTGAGAAGTGGAGTGCACTAACATGTGTATAAAAGAACAAAGCAATAAAACACTGATGTGAGGAAAGAAATAGAACTTCCACTGCAATTTTCCAAAGCAGACAGATCATTTTTATTTTTCACAATCCTAAAATAGATATCAAAATCCTACACTTAACAATAAACGTTTTAAAGTGCTTTAAGTTTCATAAGGCACCATATTCCAGTATATACTTTTTTTTTCTCTCACCATAGCATTGATAAACACTTAAAAGCAACAAAGACATTAATACACTTTTCTTTATCATTTTACATGAACTGACATAAGATTACTATAAAAATCAAGTCCAAACAGTAGCCAGCTCTCCAAAAGAGGTTTTTTGATGTTCACTGATGTCCAGTGCAACACAATCCTCCTGACTGGCCATATTCAGCACGTCTTTCCCTCTGTAGAGTAGCAGCGTTACGCAGCTGTTCTGAACATTTCCAGCCCCATTAGGCCTCCTCAGTGGTGTTGATAGAGTGTCACGTCTGAGGGCAGGACAGGCCCAGTAGACCAGGCGCGGCTTTGAGGGCAGGGTGCATGCTGACATGGAGGGTTTGTATAGTGGAGAACTTGATGAAAGTGGCACGGGTCTCATGAGCATGTGCTCTCGCTGCTGCCATGGCCATGATCTGCATTATACTGAGGAGAGTTGCTTCACTGCATTGGATAATGGGATAACAGACAAAAAGATGGATTAAAAAAAAAAAAAAAAAAAAAAAAAAAAACACTTTTTTACATTTTAAAACGCATTTAAGGGAGACACTGCAGGCAAAAATGCATTTTCATGCACCTGTCAAATTTGAGATTTTGGGCTTTTTGGTTTTTCATAGTGTTTTTCCAGACTAGTGGAAAGAAAACATCCAAAAGACACCGTTAAGTGTTTCTTTTATAACAAATTCTTTTATCTATTTGTGTCAATAGATTTCAATTCCAGTCCATATTTTAAAGGCAGTTTTCTCAAAATGAGTTTTTTTCCTCCTACACGGAGCCATAAATCTCCACTTCAGTAGCACTTACACACACCTTTACATTTGTATTCTTGTCTATATCCTGAAGGTTTTTACAGAGGAATTTGTTCATATAGAATTCGCTTGATTTTATTCATCGAAAAAAAAAAATTATATATAAATAATAATAGTTTCCTGTCTGTTCTAAATGTTTTCCGAATTATGGAGTGACAAAATGAGATTCCCAAAAAAACCCAAAAAACTTGATTCTAATGTCAAAAAATTAAGAAATTTAAAACTGACTTCATACAGTGTTCAGATTTTTGTTCTAGAAATGTATGCAAATTAGTGCATACTTCATTAAACAATGGCTCATTTGCATATTTAAATCTTACATTAAGAAACTTGTAATAAAGGGGGAAAAAAAAAAGTTTGCAATTATCAGAGTAATCAACTGGGTAAGTAACGTCATAACTATTAGTTAATTTTTTTACCCTATTCACCTGCAGTGTCTCGCCTTAATCACTAACTTCAAATTCTAAAAGACATTTGGGAAAGTTCTCGAGGTTAGTACTGAAGGACTACTTTTCCTGACCTTCCTATATGGATACTAGAGGCAATGCACCAGGCCATCTCTCCATCAGGAGAGGGAGCTTCTTGGAGGATCTTGCGGGCCAGACGGAGGGCAGCACCTGCCAGCTGTGCAGGCAGATAGACCACACACTGACCCTCCAACAGCGAGAGCTCCAACAGGTATCGTGCCATCCAGACCACCTGAACAGAAGAGATTTAAAACACAAGACTACATGGAGAGAAATAAAAATGTAATGCATAAACACTTATAAAGTGTAAAATACTTGTTTAAACAAAGATAATGTAGTCAAGCACATAATGGAATAGTGAAATTAAAAGGAATAGTTCAGCCAAAAATGCAAGTTATAATTCACTGGGCCTCATGTTTTTCCTAACCTATGAGATTTTCTTCTGTTGAACATTCAATAAAATTCAGTTTAAATTTGTATAGTGCTTTTCTCGATTCAAATTGTTGCAAAGCAGCTTTACGGAAAACTAAAGTTTCTAAAATTAAAGTTTTGTCTGGTGCATATAACATGAACATGATATTTTGAAGATGGACGGCAACCAAACAGTATTAAATTTCACAGTATAAATTATTATTATTATTATTATTATTATTACTATTATTATTATTATTATTATTATTATTTAAATAAACTTGCTATGGAGGTCAGTGGGTACCATCAATTGTTTAGTTACCAACATTCTTAAATACCTTGCATGTCCAGCATGAGCTCACACAGCTTTAAAACAGCTTGAGGGAGAGTAAATGACCAACTTTTGTTAGGTTTAAGTACTTTTGATGTGTTGGCTGACATTCTACATGTACAGTACTGTCACACTTAACATTAATATTTTTATATGCAAGGAATAATTGACAACAGGCCGTTGAATTCATAGAAAATGTGGCTGTTACACCTCGGGTGTGCATAAATTGTGGTATTAAACGTTCAATTATTCCACTTATTTTAGGGTTACTTCAAGACATTCGTCCGGTTTTTGTCCTTAAAACACTATTGTGATTTCTTACGCAGATCATCTAATGCCTTAGTTACGAATTCCAAAACATAATTTTAGACCTAGCAACGACATTTGAGCGTTTGACAGCAAACTAATGCAGTTAATAATGTTTAAACGGACCGACAGACGGTGAGAGACATTTATGCTGCGTTCCAGGCAGGTTTTTGAGCCCGTAAATCACAACCTCAAACTACGACTCACGACTTTGTAGCGTTCCAGGTAAGTCATGTCAAACTGCTCAAGCGCATTTATTATTTAAGCAATAAGGTACGAGAGGCCGTGCTGTATCGTGAATAAATCACGGCTAAAGGGCGTTGTTAGGCAAGTGCCTGCAAGTGCAACCCCTTCAGCCGTGATTTATTCATGATACAGCACGGCCTCAAGTACCTTATTGCTTTTATAAAACAGTTACCACACAATAAAAATATTAAAATCAAAAATATATTTTTTATATATTAAGTTGTACGTTTTCGTAAAGTAAAATCATTAACTGCCTCCCGCTGTAAAAAGTAGTCCCTAACTGCTGCAGCTGTGTTTACGTTGCTAAGGGTGGTTGCTAAGGGGGTCCAATGATACACAAAACCGTTGAGTGAAGCGGTCATAGCAGTGCCGTATCATGAATACAACACAGCTGCTGACCAATCAGAATTGAGGAATGGAACTAACCGTTTTATAATATTAATTTGATTGTAACTGTAACTGTTATTGTCCTAAAGTCTATTTTTCCACCTGCATAAACACGCACCTGTATGGGGCTGCCATTGTTGTTATGTGCTTTCCGTACATAAAACATAAATGTGGCACAAAAAAAAAAAAAAAAAAAAAAAAAAAAAAAGTCGTTTTCATTCTTTACTGTATTTATTTTTTTAGCCAGTGTCGTTGTGGGTTTTGGTTATTTTGCCGTTTTAGATTGTAAGGACCTTTGAAATAACTGAGATCGTGTGGCGAAGTGATACAGACATGTAATATGGTCAAGTGCTGCCTGAAACTACTTTTGCTGTGTTTTCTCCTGAAAATAATGCACACCATTGCAACGTTCATCAGCCAATCAGATTCAAGCATTCAATGGCCCTGTAGTATAAATCAAGTTAAATGTACTAAATTTCAACATTACAAATGTGAAACTATAAACATACAAATTTCAACAAAAAAAAAAAAAAAAAAAAAGGTTTCAGTTTACCATAAATGCTCGTCACTACATGTGGCTGTAAACTTAAACCACATTTCAAACACAATCGAAATAAATCACAAGTTCAGGTAGCTGAATTTAAAATAAAATTTTACTACAACACATTTTCACTTAATTGCAAATAGCACGCAGCGTCTGAAAACACTACATTCAGTTCACCCAAGTACACTCTTTGAACTGTATATTATATCTGTATTAAAGTACTCCAAGTATGCTAATGTTTACTTTTTCCACAAGTGAAGTTAATGAGTGAACCGACCTTGTCGCTGCAGCGTGCGACGGAAGCAGAGATGAGCAGAAAGTGAAGAGGAGGACAGTAATAGAGATTAAACTTGAGCCCAGTTAAAACCCTCCTCTCCATCCGTAGCAGTTGTTTCTTACTGTAGGCGTTTTCCATAAGATAGCAGAGCTCTGACACCTGACAAACATTACCATGTTAATAGCAAACAGTGTCAAAGTTCATGTTTCGATTCAACATTTGTTCTAACACTCAAATACCTCTGGTAATAGACATTCCTCTTTTTTTGCAGCCAGAAAAAGGCAAACCACACCCAGTAACTGCAGGCCAGAGATGGACACTTTGATGAGCCTTAGTGCTTGATTCAACAGGTGTACTGCCAGATACAATGTTTCCTCAGAGAACTGAAACACTTCCTGAGGTGAAAAGAGAGGAGGAAGAAAAAAAAAAAAAAAAAAAAAAAAAAAAAAAAAAAAAAGTATATAAAATCCACCAAGAGACTGTGATAACATTCCTACAAAAATAAAAATTAGCACAATACACACTACTGGTTAGTAGCAGCCTTTACACCAGTAACTTTTGTAACATGATCCTTCAGAAATAATTTAAGTAGGATTTAATGATTAATTAACTTGCCTTAATGTAGAAAACAGTTGTGCTGCTTTATTTTTGTGGAATCTATGAAACCACCATTCAAAAGTTTGGGGATACACTCTTGAAAATAAAGGTGCTTTAAAAGGTTCTTCATAGCGATGCCATAGAACCATTTTTGGTTCCACAAAGAACCATTCAGTCAAAGGTTCTTTAAAGAACCATCTCTTTCTTTTTTATTATCTGAGGAACCTTTTCTTCACACTTGTGAAACAGAAAGGTTCTTCAGATATTTAAGGTTCTTTATGGAACAATTTAGACAAAAAAAAAAAAAAAGGTTCTATGGCATTGTGAAGCACCTTTGTTTTCAAGAGTGTACTCAGCAAGGTATAAGTTTCACTTTAAAAAAAGATTTGAAATTTCTCAATATTACAGTTTTTACTTTATTTGATCAAAAACAAAAGCAGCTTGGTGAGCAAAAAAATAGGTTAAAATAATTCCAAAATTTTGACGAGTGGTGTATATGATAAAACACACAATAGCCATAACAGCCAGCTCTTCTTTGGTCCCAGCCACTCACAGTCAGATATGTACAAATGTGAATATTGCACTTACATGGACTTGAATTAGCCAATCCACCAAAATAGCTCTCGTAGTGTAACTGAAATGCTTGGGCAGGTCAGCGTTTGGGAGAGTGCATAGTAGCTGACTTCTCTGCAAGCAGAGGAAACAAATACATGATCACATGCATTTAAAAAAATAAAAATCAATAAAAATAAGATATTTTGCAGGTCATCCTCACCATCATGTCTGAAAAGATGTCCCACGCGTAGGTCTCGTCATAGAGGAGGCCGAGCTTGCTGATGGCTACTTCCACCTCTCTGCGCAGAAGTCTGGGCATCAGCTCCTGCAGACTAGGTGGACCTGGCAACCTGTTTAGACACTTCAGCAAAGCCTCCTCTTCGTAGACATCTAGCATTGTTGCACAAGAATAATAAGCAATTGAAGGACTACAAAACGTACTTAAAATAAAAAAAATTTATATATATATATATACACACACACATATATATACATATATATACACATATATACACATACACACACACACAGACATACGTTTATAAAAAAAAAAATACTTTAATGTCCTAATTGAATTATGGCCTAATCTTGGTTTAGGCTAAGCCCTGTCTGTGTTTAAGTTTAGTTTTTAGGCTTTGAAACAGGCTTTGCGCTACGTTTTAATTTTAGGGTTAAAGGAATCAACAGATAACGTACTTGCCAGAAGGTTAGCATTCTTTCTTACGGTGTAGGGAAAAAAAAGCTCAGGGAACACAGTGTGAAATATAGACATGAACAGAGTAGCTTAGCAGACAATAAAATCAGGGTAAAATCTTAGATTAAAGGGACCAAAGTTATAGTTTTAGGTCCAGAATATGAAGTGCGTTGACGTCAAAACCCAGAAGACCAATGGTTCTCTCAAGATTTAACTTTGGGTTTTTCAATTTGAGTAAAACTAGGTCTGTGGTAAATCTAAACCAGCGGTACTTAGACATTTTGCTCTACAGCATAAATAAAAATAAATAATTGAAGCAGCATCCAAGCATCAAGTTATATTTACCACTTTTTTTCCTCAGGAGTGGAAAGACAGACAGAAAGACAGAAAGAAAGGAAAGTAAATCTTAAGGAAACCAGTGTTGAATTGGTCTTCTGGGTTTTGACATTATTGCTGCAGAACTTTATAGCGGTACGTTCTCAAACACTAAATTGAAAGAAAAATAAAATAAAATAAAAGTGTACCAAGTCATGCACTGAAAAATTTGGTTAAGTAAATACAGAAAAACAAATGAAATTTCTACATTAAATATAAATTTAAAAATGTAAATTCAATATTAGTACTCAACTTAAGCTTGTACAATTGTAATTTGAACAAGCATATTTTACTGGGAATTGTTTGACATTTGTACAAAGACTGTAAGTGAATATTTTAAAGTCATGATCCCCTTGTTCCCATCATGCGCTTCAGCATGAATTAATAAGGCAAAACATTTTTTTGCTGTTTTTGAGATGCATTTACACCATTTTATATATGCTTTTGTTGTTAGGTTAAGTAACTTGCAGTTTTGTAACATCTAGAGTTAATTTTCCACTCAGAGTGACCCTTTCAAATCAAACTATTGTTGATTGTTTCTATCGTTGTCTATCACGTGCCAAGTATTGAGGTCTCTGTGTTCATTTGGTTAGTAACTACATTGAGTCAACATATAACCTTAAAAACAAGTCGTAGTATACTTTCTTACGTTTTTTTTTTTCAGTGTGGACTAGTCAAGCAAACCATCTCAGGTTACCTGAAGTAATTGACTCATCCTGTGGAGCGTAGTCCATTATGATCCCATCCTCTGCAGATACAGGAAGCCTTCGAGCCTTGAGGAAAAGGAAAAACAAATGCTACCCTCTGATGGCAGAATAGTGGCAACCCATCATTTGAAGAGCCACCCGTCTAGTGGGGTGATTTTCTATCCATTACACTCAGAGGAGGTTACAAGTGGTAGCAAAGCCAGACCTTGACACATAATGACATAAAAGCTGCAGTTACCCATCGACTCTCCTGTGTGGGTCTGTAGTGCTGCCCCGGCGCCACCTCCTCTCCTTCAGCAAACACCCTGCGCTCCCTTAGAACACAGGAGTTTGCCCAAGTCCGCAGGGGCACTTGTTTGTCGTCAGTCTTTTGAAGAACAAAATGGGTTTATTTGCAACAGATAGTTTATTCACCCCTTTGTCATTCAAGATATTCATGTCTTTTTCTTCAGTCGATAAGAAACTGTTTCTTGAGGAAAACATTTCAGAAGTTATCTCCTTATAGTGGACTTCTATGGTGCCCATGAGTTTGAAGAAGGGTCTTATCTAGCCAAACGATCGGTTATTTTCTAAACAAATTGACAATTTATATACTTTTTAACCTCAAATGCTCATCTTGTCTCATCTCTGTGATGCACATGCGTAGTCTGTGTGATCTGGGTCAATATAGTTAGGGTACGTCAAAAAAACTCCCATCTCGTTTTCTTCTACAAATTCAAAATCGTCCTACACCGCAGTTTTGTTTGTTTTGTGTAGGGTGTTGATTTTGGAAGTTCAAACTTGGGGCACCATTAAAGTCCACTATGGAGAGTAATCCTGAAATGTTTTCCTCAAACAATTTCTTAAAGGAAGAAACAAATGGGGAAAAAAAAATAAAAATAATAATAATAATCGAAAAGGAACAAACAAAAAAAATCCAAAACAAAGAAACCAAATGAAAGAGAAACCAACCAAACAAAAAGTATAGAAACAACGACACAATTAAACCGAGAACGAAAGAAGCCGAGAATGAAAGAAGCCAAACCAAACAAAAACACCACACACAAACAAAAATGATAGAAACAAAGAAAAACTAAATTAAACCAAGAGCGAAAGAAACAATTAAACCAAGAACAAAAGAAAAAAAAAATTAAACCAAGAACAAAAGAAACTAAATCAAAAATAAAGGGACAAAGAAAGGAAAGAAACAAACAAACAAACAGAAAGAAAGAAAGAAAAGAAAGAAAGAAAGGGACAAAGGAAGGAAGGAAGAAACACAAACAAAATGAAAGGGAAAAAGGAAGGAAGGAACAAACAGAAAGAAAAACAAACAAACAAAAAGAAAGGGACAAAGGAAGGAAGGAACGAACAAACAAACAGAAAGAAAGACAAACAAAACAAACAAACAGAAAGAAAGAAAGAAAGAAAAGAAAAAAAGAGACAAACAAACAAAAAGAAAGGGACAAAGGAAGGAAGACAAAACAAACAAACAAACATGACAGAAAGGGACAAAGAAAGGAACAAGAATGAAAGAAACAAACAAACAAAATGAAAGAAAGGGACAAAGAAAGGAACAAAGAACAAAATAAACAAAAACTACGAATGAAAGCAAACAAACAAACATACATATTGGAAGGCAAGGGGGTGGAAATGAAAGTATTCCTTTAAAAACGTCAATGAGAAGCAGTTTTTCAACATGTACAAGATCTGCATGAACACAATTTCTTCATTATTAGTCCTAAACCCTGGAAGAAAATTTGTATGGATTTCCTAACAAGAGTAATAAGAGTAAAATACTCAACATTGGCTTCATGTTTTGTTCTACAAAATAACAAGTAAATTCATAAGAGAGAAAGAACTCTGAAACTGCTCAAATCAACTGAAGTTCTCACAGAGCAACTTGGATTTTTCAAGGACAGATCAGTTTCAAAGTCCTCATTTGAGGCATAACTTGTGAGTAATTCAATGCTGAGCAAATTGTTACTTTAAGGAACGTTAAGAACAGACCTCGTTTGACTCAAAATAAGAACACACTGAAGTTCTGGAAGGAGACCATGGAAATTTGCCTTGCAGGTCAGTCTTCAAATCGATCTCAGGACTAAAACCCACACGGAGTCTGAATATTTTGCTTAACTTGAGTGTGTGACCAGCAATAATAATGCAACAGATTTTAGTGAACTTACACAAAGTCTCCTGTTTATAGGTTAAAATGTTTTTTCTGGTCACACGTTGGCCATAATTCAGTTGACACAGCAAGTCTAGGAATCAAACTGGAGATTTGACAAGCATGCTCACCATATGGAGGTCCAACAGTTGCCTGGAACCACAAAACCCAGTTCGAGCCATGATTCACCTGGACACTGTAGCTACCTGCACACACTGAGTCTGCAGCTGCACACGGCATTCACCATCAGCTAATTAACACCTGTGCCACTAATAAAGCTTACTGATTGACCCTTGACTAAGCTCCGCCCTCTGCCACTAACATGTGTCATGCACACCAATGGAAGCTCTGTGTGTTTCCTGACTATCAGCTTTGGAGTTTTGTCCTCTGTAGAGGATTTCTCTGAGACCTTACATGTCACAATTTTAAGTCTGGATGTCCTATAAGGAGCACATTCAGAGATTTCCAGAGATACCAAATGTTTGGAAGTTTCACCATGACCACTCCCTCTCCTTGGTCTTTAAAATTTAATTTAGTGATCACATTAAACACCATTATGGAAATATGATCATATTTTGTAGTGATCATTTAAATCTGAATCATTTTCATATCGTTTCTCATAAAACAACATCTCAGGAAAATGTTATGAGGTTTCAAATTAAAATATGACTTTCTGTTATGAAACAGGATATTAATTTCATGCATGTCCACTGTAGAGGACACCAGGACTTGGTGCATGTTTATTACACATTTTGGAAAACACAACAAGCGAATAGAGAAATAAATTATATTTCAATATTGCTATGAAATACTAGATATTATTATGAAAATCTTGCCAGTTATTACTACCATTGTTACACTTATTTGTTTGTTATATGTTGCCCCAAAAACACATTAATATGCAAATTATATACAGTTTATAGATGCATTGTTTATAATGGGAAAAACGGTTCATGGTCATTTTACACACATTTTGCATAAAGAAAAATGGATTATCAAATCATTCTGTTATATCTTAAAAAAAAAAAGGTTGAGAATCACCTTTATATAAAGTTTGGTGTGAAAAATAAAAATTGATTTGTGGTTCTTGCCTTTTTATGTCTATACATTCTTTTTTTTAATTATTATTTATTATTATTTATTTAAGTCCTGGTGTCCTCTACCGAGGACGTAGCGTAACATATGATTAAAATATAATCAAAATTTGTATTTTAAATTTTTTTTCTTAAGCTCTAAACAATGTAACGACATGAAAAAATACTAAAATCTTAAAAAAAAAAAAAAATTCCTGGTAGTCAGGAGTTTAAATAGATTTCCCAAATACATGGTAAGAGTATGTCTTATTCCCAAATGAACACATAATAGCATAACATCTCTCTACCATTAATTCAATAAAAATAACTCCATCTTTACAATACAGACATTTAATTAAAAATAGCTGCTGTCCCTGTTATTAAGCATAAGTGTTACTTTATCAAAACTATATAACAATTACTAGAAAAACAAAGATTTAATCATGTTAATGTTTAAAAGCGTCCAATATTCATGTAATGTGCATTGTGTTAAAGAGATATTGAGATATCCTTATAATCACTGACTAATTTAAAATTAATTTCCGTGGGAATTAAAGATAAATACTTTTAAAAAATTCATTATTTAATTTCCACTTATTTACATAAATATTTCTCTCTCTCTCTTTTGTTTATTTATTTTTTTTGTATATGTTAATTTTTTCCCCCATGCCTTCTCATCTATAAACATTTTGCTCTTACCTTCTATAAAAAGGCTGTTTACATATATATTAGGAAATGCATAATAGAGATATACACATACTTAACACAATTGTTGCACTCCATGCACATCCAACTTGTGTTTTACATGTTTTGCATTTATGGTATGGTATAAGTATGTTTTGTCTTATGTACTGCTTTAAACATTTCTTTAAAAAAATAATTTCTGTGACAAGAATATGTTTTTGAATCCTTTGAAAATGCCTGTATTTTTGCATTGATTACTCATGAAATGTGGTCTTTTCATAGTCTGAGGTACTTATTTGTAGACAATCCCAGCCTAAATGATTAAATACCACACAAACAATTACACTTTTTACATTTTTATCAAATACATGGAGTAATCATTAAGTGCAGAGGAAATAAATGCTTGAGTTTAGGACCTTGTAGATCCTCCTCCAGCAGCACAACCCTATAGCAAAAGGATATTTGACCAACTTTAATTCTTTATCCATAAATTTGTTAGTTTACTATTATTGTCTTGATAACACAGTCCACTGTATTTCTATATACACTGCACAGCATGTTCACTAGTATAATTCATGGAACAAAATTTATACGTATTAAACATATAATTAATAAAAACTACAAAATATATGCAAATATTTTCTGTAAGATAAGTAAATTAGACAATTTTGTTTAAACAAAGGATTGCAGAAATGAGTACACCCTGGATTTAATTCAGCAAATGTATAATTTTGGACTCTTGCATGGTATTTCTTGTGCTCTACTCCTAGGAAAAATTCACTCATCACTAAATAAAAACTTAAAGTGAAGACTTGATTATTTCAGGAGTTCATTGTTTTTGAATGTCGGTGCTACTTCTGCTATATTTTCACACTTAAAACAATAATTTGGTGTTCCTCTTGTACCATTGTCCTCTTTTATGCTAAGAAATAAGTCAGATCTCGCCCAAGTGGTTTCATTGCTGCCAGCATTAAAGGAGTAGTTCACTTTCAGAACAATAATTTACAGATAATGTACTCACCCCCTTGTCATCCAAGATGTTCATGTCTTTCTTTCTTCAGTCATAAAGAAATTGTTTTTTGAGGAAAACATTCTCTATACAATGGACTTCTATGGTGCCCCCGAGTTTGAACTTCCAAAAATGCAGTTTAAATGCAGCTTCAAAGGGCTCTAAATGATCCCAGCCGAGGAAGGGTCTTATCTAGTGAAACGATTAGTTATTTTGTAAAAACATTTACAATTTATATACTTTTTAATCTCTACACAGAGCTAGACAAGATGAGCATTTGAGGTTAAAAAGTATATAAATTATTATTATTTTTTTTTGAAAACAACTGATCGTTTCGCTAGATAAGACCCTTCTTTCCTCAGCTGTGATCGTTTAGAGCCCTTTGAAGCTGCATTTTGGAAGATCAAACTCAGGGGCACCATAGAAGTCCATTATATGGAGAGAAATCCTGAAATGTTTTCCCATAAAAAAAACTGAAGAAAGAAAGACATGAACATCTTGGCAAGGGGGTGAGTACATTATCTGTACATTATTGTTCTGAAAGTGAACTACTCCTTTAAGTCCGAGTATAATTCAGTGGGCTATACACTTTAAATTGCCAAGAAATTACTTGTCTTTAAAAGTTTTGGTTCAATATACTTACCTGTTGATCAAAAACAGCCTTAAACCTATGCACCTTTTTTTATTATTTAGTAACTTTCGAGAGGGCGCACTCATTTTTGCAACACAACATTTGATCACTTTGATAAGAAAATCTTATTTTCCTGAATAATTTAGAAATTCCTCTTTGGTCATTGCTCAAGCAGGCTTGTTGGAACATTATATCTCCAAAGAACCCTAACATGTCCTCTAAGTAAAGAGTACTTGCTTAATTTGTTAAGTTTTATAGGGGTGTACTTATGTTTTTACTTGTGCATTGTGGGTCGTTGTCTTACTGTATTATCCAACCTGTCTAAAGCTTGAAGATATGAGTTGGCTTTCTCCTGTAAAATGTCTTTAACCAGGTTTTGTGATGAAACATTTTAATTTTTGGTGAACTATCACTTTAAGTTAGGGATTACGCTAAAGTTAAGGGTAGTATTTGTTGTGTAGGCACAGAACTGTGACTTACATGGCCAAAAAAAATACTAATTTTGGTTGTGAATTTTTTTTTTATTTAGACTGTCAATAGATTAACAAGCACACACTCTTAAAAATAAAGGTGCTTCTAAAGGTTCTCCAAGCGATGCCATAGAAGAACCATTTTTGGTTCCACAAAGATCCATTCAGTCAAAGGTTCTTTGAAGAACCATCTCTTTCTTACCTTTTTATAATCTGAAGAACCTTCTTTCGCCACAAAGAACCTTTTGTGAAACAGAAAGGTTCTTCAGATGTTAAAGATTCTTTATAGAACCATTTAGACAAAAAAGGTTCTTCTATGGCATCGTGAGGCACCTTTATTTTTAAGAGTTGAATTTGTGAATCCAGAAGTTCCAAGAACTGAATGTTCTTTTAGGTTCCTACTCTTTTCGAGAAATGGTAGAGTTTACCAGTTCATAATTTCTGAATAATGATGGTTTTAATTATTTTTTAAATCACAAAAAGCAAATTTGGCAAATTTGTATAATCATTTTAATAATTTGTCAAATAGAATTCACACCTTAAAAATCACAAATTTTTCATGAATGTCAATTAAAAAAAAGTCAATTTGAAATAAGACTTATTCTAATTTGTTTTGACTTTTTTTTTTAAAAGCCATCTTTCAGCCTCCTATTGAGACTTACATTCTTAAAAATAAAGTTGCTTCAAAAGGTTCTCCAAGCGATGCCATAGAAGAACCATTTTTGCTTCCACAAAGAAGCATTCAGTCAAAGGTTCTTTGAAGAACCATCTCTTTCTTACCTTTTTATAATTTGAAGAACCTTCTTTCGCTACAAAGAACCTTTTGTGAAACAGAAAGGTTCTTCAGATGTTAAAGATTCTTTATAGAACCATTTAGACAAAAAAAGGTTCTTCTATGGCATCGTGAAGCACCTTTATTTTTAAGAGTGTACTGCTCAACAGTCACACCCATCATAACATAACTAGTTTTAAAATGAATAGTTCCAGTCCTGGGTGATGATTGGACAAGAGCAAAAACTATGCGTCTCTGAATTTGTAAATTATTGACCATGATTTTTTTTTTTCCACTGTCATTATTTAGGTGTACATTATTATCCAGACCACTGCTGAAGTATTATGAATAATCATGTTACTTGTCTCACCACTGTGGAACTAATCATGGTTATTAATAAACACTGTATTTTAAAAACATTTTACACTCTTAAAAATAAAGATGCTTCAAAAGATTGTTCACAGCGATGCCATAGAAGAACCATTTTTGATTCCACAAAGAAACATTCAGTCAAAGGTTCTTCAACCATCTCTGTCTTACCTTTTTCTAATCTGAAGAACCTTTTTTGCCGCAAAGAACCTTTTGTGAAACAGAAAGGTTCTTCAGATGTTAAAGATTCTTTATGGAACCATTTAGACAAAAAGGTTCTTCTATGGTATTGTGAAGCATCTTTATGAGTGTAGGGCAAAATATCCAGACAAATAAATACCTTCAAGAAAACAACGTCGATCCTCAAAACGATTTGCTGTCCACTCGGTTAATTTGATAAACTGTTGGGTTAGTAAAAGAGGCAGACATACAGTTTTTGGTAAAAGAATTTACTTGCATGAATGTCCTAATAGCAAAGCATATCCCATAGCACTCTGCAGCAAAAAAAAAAAAAAAAAAAAAAAAGTTCAAAGAGTTTGCTGAAATATTTCAAGTTTCCCCCAACGTTTGCATCCCCAGCACTAAAAAGCAAACTGAGCATCAATGATGACATTCGTGATTGTTCATCACATTCAAGAACAGAACAGTCGATGGTTAAACTTGCAAAATAATTCCACTTCAAAGCTGATTTGTCCTACAGGTAGGTATATACACACACAAGTGAAAACGGGTGAAAGCGCTACAGCAGATCACTTTAGATCTCTCAGGTCTCCACCCAAAGGTTTCTTTTAAAAACTATATTTGAGCATCATTAATGTGAACTAGTGTGCATGTGTTATTCACGTCTGGAGCGATGCGTTATGTTATGACACGGGCAAATGGCACCATCTAGAGGTCTCTCTCAGTCAAGGCAATAACAGCTGTTTCAAAACCTGGTGAGTTGCCTGTAATATACAGCCAGTCGTGGGTTGATGTGTTTATGAGTTGTGAGGACCTTTCTGTAAGGGTACGTTTATGGAGGAGGGATGTTAATGCAAATCATGTTCCTATCTCAGGAAGTTTTCATTTCCCCTTGCAAATATATACTGTGACTACCTTATTGCACACCCACACTCGAAACCACGCATTCACACAAATGGAAAAAGTAGACAAAAGAAACAAACGAAAAAATTTTACTATTGTAATATATATTTTTTTAGATATATTTTATCAAGACAATTTAATTTCAGGGAGTGGGCGAATCAAGAAAAAGAAAATGATCCAAATAAAATAAGGAATAAAACAAAACAAAAAATAGTTTGATGTTCCTTACACATGAAGCATTTTTAAAAAGGCAAAAGAAGAAAACACCTCACACATCTAAAGCGGTGCGTTCTGAGAGCTTCTGTCTGGAGAAGCACACCTACGTTACACATCTGGAGATGAACTTGAACATTTTCCAAACATCCTAACCATTTTTTTCTGACTACATTAATTAAAAAAAGAGAAATGAAAAAAATATCCAGGCTGCGACGACGATGGCATAGTAGCTCTTGCAGTTAAATAACAGGACATTCAACTCCTCGTTTTTTTATTTTTGTTAGTTTGGGGGGGTGTTTGCCTCTAAATTTAAACATCGATGCCTGCGAAACTGGAGAGAGACTGGAAATGATTTTCTACGATAGACTAACCTTTTAGACTGCGGGTGAAAACTGGAAAAGCGGCTCTCCAGAAAGCTGATTTCAAGGATCCCGGGTTGTGGAGGAAGCCACAACCTCCGTTGACACGCTAGACCTGTCGTCTTCTCTCTCTTCCCTTTAAACACAAACATTTTCACATCTATAGTGTGTGAGCCTCCGAAGCCCTAACAATCCCACCCCTGTTCTACTCCTTAACGTTATGCCCATGTACAAAATCGCAACACAAAAAGACACACGGTCGAAGATGTAGACTGAGAGCACGCATCCGTCAACGCACGCACACGCACAGCATTCGGTACGCTGCCCAGGCAGAGAAACGGCACTATTCCTTTCTGTGTTACCCCGTCGTCAGTCCTCCCGCTGTAGAAACACTATAGGTAACAGCTAGTTCCAGAAAGAGCACTTGTACATTTGCAGAAATATGGCTTTAAAACTGTAACAATCAGTGGGAAGTAAGTCCAAATTGTTTGATTTCTCTTGTCCCCACGAGATGATTTAGAGTGTGTTCGATATTTGTGTTTACAAGACGCTTTAGTCCCGTAGTCCAGTGTTTTGAGTGTGAGCGTGTGTCCTGAAACCTGCTGGTGCCGAGCGGTGTTCTCGATGGTACCTGATCGGTTGAGATTGATTCTGTGATTGCTGGATTGTGTCGCAGTGTGTAGTGTCAGGCTACGATCGGCCGATCGGAAACCAGGACTGACCAGAGGGTACCGCCGTTGTTCACAGACGCCGTACTCCCGCCTAGAACCCCGCTCCTCGGAAGGCTTGGGTTGCTGGTGCACGTGTCCTTGTGTGAGTTTGCGTTTGTGTGTGTGAGGGGCGTCCGGTTTGCTGGTAGGGGTGGGAGAGCGGGGAGGGATGGGGGGTGGTCACTCCCGCACACTGGCTGAGTAGGAGAACTGCGAGAAGTGTGTGCGTGTATCTGGGTCCTCCGCATCGAGACTGTCATCTGCAAGAGACGGAGACAAAGGAAAATCTCATCATTTATTTCTCTTAAAGGGACAGTATGAAATGAACATTCAACCCATCTATCTTCCAAATCCATGTAATAGAGACGTGCAACGGTACTGCTTTGGCTTCAAAGGTAATATAGTATGTTCTCTGCAAAATTGAAAAATTGAAAACATTCGGCAAAAATCATTACAAGCACAACAACGTGAGATTGTTTAGTACCACATCGCATGTCTTCCATGAGAAGAGAAAGGTTGCTGTATGATGACTGAAATCATCCATTTGTAAATAAACTACAGAATGTTATGTTGTCAAATACATGCACCAATTGTATTTATTCTGACAGCGCTGCACAAGCTCCCTCAAAGTCCATAGAAGACAATCATTCATAAATCTGCACAAAATAAGTCAACATTCATAAATGTAAGTATTGCCATTTTACTGTTGTTCTGTAAAATAAAAAGTAACACAAAAATAATGATAACATCATTACAATAGCTCTGTTAATACATTTATTCTAATATTCTCCTTTTCTCAGCAAGGCTGCATTTATTTGTACATTAAAAACACATGCCTGATTCAAGAAGGGGGTCTTAAAAATGGCCCAAGAATATTATTTTACTAACTTATTAATTTTAAGTTCAATTGTGGTTTGTTGTTAGGCTATAATGTCTGCTAGAACGTTAAAAATGTTCAGTGTTAAATATTTTTAAATTGTTTTGTAATTGATTTTTTTTTCTTTGAAAAGCAAGACAAAACTGTAAAAAAAAAACACATTTTGGCTATTTAATTTATGCAATGGAGAAATAAAATGGCAAAATGCATGGGGGAAAAACACGAAAAACCGTGTTCGGTAATCAGATTTTGGCCCAGTGTGTAATTTAGTTTGGCTTCGACCAAGGATTTTCATTTCGGTGCATACCTAGAGCAAACACACATAATATAGAGTTTAAAATATAACACAATAACAACTTCTTATATATACTGTGCTGCTGTAGGCCTATAAATTCACATTTAACCCTCCTGTTATCCTTGGGGTCAATTTGACCCCATTCAATGTTTAACGTATGTACATATATAATTGACTTTTTTTTTTTTTTGCTTCAGATTGAATGACTTTTCCTAATTTAATGGGGAAAACTTGGTAAACATAAAACTAACATGATATTATTTGTTCAATGCCCTGTACACATTTTTGTTACATCGGTGTTCTTTGGGGTCAATTTGACCCCAGGTTCTTTTAGCTGTATAAAACATAAGAAATATAAAAAATTTACACACATTTGTTTTGGGTGATATTGAGGTCACTATAACATGCTATGATTTTATAATATGCACTATAATTTTATATGTTAAGTATAATAAAAAATAAAAAATAAAACTAACACAACCATACCTGTAGTATTGCGAGAACCACTGTCAGTTGAATTGCTCTCTCAATCGAAAATGGCCTCTATGCAAAGGTTTTCTGTCAGTGAGATTTTGTCACAGGTGTTTGACAGTGAAAGTTGGGGGGTGTTTCAGAGTGTTGATAAGTAGTCAACAAAGATATTAAATACCTGACACTAACCTTTTAGCAAAAAAATATCATATTCTAGAGGTTTTAAATTTGGGGTCAAATTGACCCCAGTGGGAAAAAGGTGTTAGCGGATTTTAGGGTAACAGGAGGGTTAAGCTTGTGATAGATTGGGACAAAATCAGCACTCGTGTGATATATATATAAATATTTGAGACAAAACCCACACAGGGGCATTTTTTTACTCCAGTATCTTGAATTTTAGGAGCTGAATTTTTAACTGCATTTAAAGATTTGTTGCCCTGCATCATGTGTCAAAAGTCAACTATATAAAATATAAGATGACATACATGTCTGGGGGGCGGGGCCAGCATGTTAACTGCTTTAAAATATTTTAAATCACTTTATTTTTTCCTAATTAATTAAGTTAACGAGTTCAGCTGACAGCCCTAGTTGTTTATGATGAATGGCACTATAGAGAGCGACACACCTCCTAATCTGAAAACCATAGTATTATGCACATGCATCATGCAACTTAACTTGTACACCGACAACAATGCATTTTTGATCCAGTGCAACTTATAATCCTGCAATGTATTTGGAACATTTTTGAGGGCTGAAGTATTTGCTGTCATTTTCCACAAAGTGACTTGTTGATCATTTTCTCAGAACCACAAAGATTAGTGACACCTCACAAGCAGACAGGCAAGGAGGAAGAACTGAGCTACTTACATTGGTCAGGTGGCGTGACAGTAATGGTCTGTGCAGTGAACTCGTCATCAAAGTAGCGTGTGTCTGTCTCTGAGGTCACTTGCGGCTTGAAGGGTGGGATGAGCTGCAGAAAACAGCAGGAGGGCGAGTGAGAAAAAGCTCTAGAGAACATTTGGTTTTCACACATCCCTTCTTAACCACATGCAGAGATCAGCGTAAATGACTGTTAAATTTCTAATGAAGTAAAAAAAAAAAAAAAATCTATATTAGGCGTTTGCGATATGACGATTTTTGATTGTGGACAAATTAAGATGTCTCCACGATCTGCTTTTGAAAAAATACCGTAGTATCGTGCTACAGTGTGCCTCCGTCTCAATATACTGTACACCACGACATACATTCACTCATGCGACAGCACTTATCGCAATCACAAAAGTACATTATACACGATTAAATAACGTGTTAAAAGCCAGTCAAACAGCACCTGATTACTGGACTAAGTTGTCTTTCGCGTCTGATTCCCTAATACTGTCAAAAACATACAAGGATTACATATAAACACAGTTGGTTATGTCTAAAGCGAAAATTAACAGTTAAGAGAAAAACAGATGCATGTCTGTAGATATTAGATGAATGCAGCTCTTAAAGCGACAGAACTATAACATGCTGCCGATTGTCATTAAAGGGACAGTTCACCCAAAAATTTACTCACATGTTGTTCCAAACCCTTTATAAATTTTTTTCTTGCGCTGAACACAAAAGATATTTTGAAGAATGTGGATAACAGTAGCTGGTCCCCACTCACTTTGAAAGTGAGAAAAAAAATAATAATAATACGGATGTAACTGGGGACCAGCAACTGTCTGGTTACCCACATTCTTCAAAATTTGTTTTATGTTCAACATATTTTGTTTAAAAAAAAAAAACAAAAAAAAACTCAAGAGTGAGTAAATGACAGAATTGTCATTTTTGAGTGATGGTACGTTAATAAATCAAAACACAAAGAAAAATCGCTCACTGCTCATGATTGAAACACTTGTAATACAGTTGCTTTAATAAGAGTCAATGTATAATTATGTATATAGTGTATGTAGTGTTTTATTTTTATTTTTGTTAATTAATTAATTTAATTTAATTTCTTGAATGCTACTGATAAATACACCTACTGTACCTGATTTGTATATCAGTATTTGTAACCTCTAGCCTATCTTTGTTCTTATTTTTTAATTAAAAAAAAAAAGATAAAATAATGACAAAGATTTTTATCTTCGCCCACTTTGGCCTAAACATCTGCCGTTCTTGTTATTTTGTTAACTTGTAAGGCTTTGGATTTAAAATAGAGAAATAAGCTCCGCTGTGCTGCTCGGACAACTTGCAATAGTAAAACCAACATGACAAAGAATCATGATAAAATCACGAATCGTGATATTTCTGGAAAAAAAAAATAAATCGTGTTATGATATTTTTGCCATATCGCCCAGCCCTAGCGTATATACAGTATGTCTTCTGATCATGCTGCAATCAATCACACCGACACACAATGTTGGAACATGAACTTACCTTCTTTTGAAGGACATCTTGCCAGTTCATGGAACTGAAGAACTTGTGTGTCATCACTTCTTTGGCATCATCAGGACCTCCTCCAAGCCTTAAAACCACCAAACACTCACGTTATTAAAAAATACACAAGAAGCCCTTCATAACCAAAGTAGAAACAGACGCTCCGCTTACCTCTGTTTGGGGTCTTTCTTGAGCAGGCCGGCCAGCAAGGCCTTGGCCTCAGGCGAGAGGTTTCTAGGAAAGCGAATCTCCTCCATTAAAATGAGCTCAAACAGACGTTCATGGTCCTGGTTATAGAATGGCAGCCGGCCGCACATCATTTCATACATGACCACTCCTAGACCCCACCAATCCACCGCACGACCGTAATCGTTGTCTTCTAATACCTACAGCAAAGAACGTGGAGAAGATGAAAAAATTGCATTTAGAGATGGAAATAAAGAAATAAAAAATGAGAAGCCTAAAGAAGATATTCTTTAACATCTGGATGGTATATCAAGGTTCATGCAGCTCCTTTTGTAAACCATTTTACCTTCATAATATGGCATATTTCCCAGTGACAAAGACAATAAATGTGGAGACAAAAAAAAATGTTATGGTCGGGTTCTCCTCCATTTATCCCAATGGCCTTAGAATTATTGTTATGAACCTCATTACATTAACCAACATTAAATTACATTAATAAATTAAATTTAAAAAAAAATATTTTTAAACCAACCTTACACATTAAGAAAATTACGTTCATATAGAGCAAAACCATCTTTTAATATTTAAACATGATAAAATGACACTCTAAATTCAGCTGTAACACATTTATGTTTAACACTTCAACTTCACCTAAAGTACCATGTGGTAAAATATTTTCTTAAACCTTCATCTAGTACTTCTTGACATGTATTGCGTAATATTGCAAAGATGCTTTTTAGCTTCTGCTCTCCTTTCAATGTGGCGAAGTTCAAAACACAAACAACAAGAAGGTTTGCTGCTTTTAAACACTGACCCATTATAATGAAATCCCACAAATCAGAACTGGACTTGAATCACAGGGCTCTATCAGGGCTCAACGCTAAGGATTTTTAGAGGTAAAATTTTCACTGGCCCTGCCACAAAAACAGTTATCGTTCTTTGTGTGAATGGGCCTTTACAGTGATATTACGTTTCCTTGGTTATCGCTGTAAACAAAGCAAAGTCTTCCGAACGCTATTTTAAAGGATTAGTTCACTTTCAGAACAAAAATTTACTAATACTGTACTCCCCCCCTTGTCATCCAAGATGTTTATGTCTTTCTTTCTTCAGTCGTAAAGAAACTATGTTTTTTCAGGTTTTCTCTCCATATAGTGGACTTCAATGGTGCCCCCAAGTTTGAACTTCCAAAATGCAGTTTAAACGCAGCTTCAAAGGGCTCTAAACGATCCCAACTGAGGAAGAAGGGTCTTTTTTTTGCTAGCGAAACAATCCGTTATTTTTTTAAACAAATTGAAAATTTATATACTTTTTATCCTCAAATGCTCGTCTTGTTTAGTCTCTGCGATGCGCTTGTGTAGTCTGTGTAATCCTGGTCGATACAGTTAGGGTATGTCGAAAAACTCCTATCTCATTTTTTTCTTCAACTTCAAAATCTTCCTACATCGCTGTTTTACCTTTTTTATTTTTTTTGTAAAGGGCATTTGATCTTCTTTGCATGTTCACTTTGTAAACACTGGGTTGGTACTTCTGAAGCGATGTACTGTAGGACAATTTGGAAGTTGGGGAAGAAAACGAGATGGGGGTTTTTCAACATACCCTAACTGTATTGAACCGGAACCATAGACAAGACAAGCATTTGAGGTTTGAAAGTACATAAATAGTGAGTTTGTTTCGAAAATGACTGATCTTTTCGCTAGATAAGACCCTTCTTCCTCAGCTGGGATCGTTTAGAGTCCTTTGAAGATGCATTTAAACTGCAATTTGGAAGTTCAAACTCAGGGGCACCATAGAAGTCCATTATATGGAGAGAAAACCTGAAATGTGTTCCTCAAGAAACAATTGACTGAAGAAAGAAAGACATGAACATGTCTTGGATAACAAGGGGGAGGGGGAGTAAATTACCTGTAAATTTTTGTTCTGAAAGTGAACTACTCCTTTAAAACAATCAGTTCCACTCAGAGATGCATTCATATATAGCCGTTTCAATAATTAGGATAATATTTTGTGTATTGTGAATTGCGATCTTGCTCTGCCTGCTACAGCATTTTTTCCTCTTTGTGTTCGACTTCATAGTCTCTGGTCTCTGTTAACGGATGTTTAAAGAGTTCGTAATATTTCCACACACAAAATTTTGCTAAATTATTGCATTCAGTTCGCATGCAAGCCCGGTACAGAGATCGGTTGAAATATTTCTGGTCGATCGGTGCATCTGTACTCCACTGTATAAAATATTATATTAAATATAGATTAATCATTGTTAAACCTACAAAGTATTTTGTATTCTGACATACTTTTGTAGGCTGTTTGTCTCTCTGTGATGGCTTGAAATTTTAAAATGAACAAGGCTTAAAAACACGTGCAAATGATAAACTTTCGTGACGACACGGCAGTGGTCCGATCAGGCCAGTCACAAATTCGTCAACTGTCCTGAGCGTCTTCAACGCCATCGGCACTCCTAATTGTCAAGCCCTGAACTATGATCCAAAAACTGACTGAAAAAACATTTATGGAGTGAGCTGGCAGTACCTCAGGAGCAAGGTACTCTGGGGTCCCACAGAATGTCTTCATGGTGGCCTCATTAGTAATGCCCTCTTTACACAGGCCAAAGTCTGTGATTTTAATGTGACCATCTTTATCCAGCATTAGATTCTCCAGCTGCAGAGAGAAACTGAATTAGGAAATGGTGTTTTGCCATTTGTTGTAAAAAAGAAAAAAATAAGGAACATAGATTTCATTTCTTTGTGGTCTATGACACAATTTTCAAAAACATTTCAAAGTGTTTTCACAATAAATACATAGAACGTTAAAATGAGAAACCTTTAGGTCCCTGTAGACAACATCTTTAGAGTGCAGATACTCCAAAGCTGAAACGATTTCAGCCCCATAGAAACGGGCTCTATCCTCCGTAAATACACGCTCTCGAGACAAGTGGAAGAACAGCTGGAAACACGTAAAAAGAGACAAACAAAATTTTAAAAGAGGCTTTTCTAGTTTGCTTTCATTAAGGAGTGACAGAATGTGACAAACCTCGCCTCCATTTGCGTACTCCATGACGAAACACAATCGATCTCGTGTCTGGAAGGCGTATTTTAGTGTCTGTAAAGAGATTGAAAACAATATGCGAATTAACAAATGTAGAACCAAGATAAGTGTGCAATAAAAAAATAAATTAAAAACAGGCGGAGATGGACGTACCGTAAGGAAGGGATGCCGTGTGTTCTGCAACACTCTGCTTTCAGTGATTGTGTGTGCGACCTCATCCTGAAGTAGACGAAAACAAGACACACCACGGGGTCATGGCTCTCAAACTAATCATTTAGAAGCATTTTAAACTTTTGATCTGTGTGCTGCCCACCTTAGCAATGATGACCTCTTTGCGCAGGATCTTCATGGCGTAGTACATGCCAGTAGCCTTTTCCCTCACTAGAATCACCTTTCCAAAAGTGCCTTTACCCAGCAGCTTTAAGTAGTCAAAGTCACTCATTGTCTAAAAAAGAAAAAGTGAGCAAAAAATTAAAAAGAACCATAAAACCTTAATAAAAAAAGCCTTTTTCAAATAAAATCTAAAGCTTTTTTTATTCTCTCAATAAGTTTATTATAAATAAAACAAAGTCATTGTCACATACTTGCAAACTCACAATTTATTTTTTTCAAATGTAGATGGATATGTTTCTTGATCAGAACAGATAAAAGAAATCTGCACGGATCAAGCATCATTTATAAGCGAAAACGGTCCAAAACAGCTCTAAACAAATATGTGACCCTGGACCACAAAACCAGTCTTAAGTCGCTGGGGTATATTTTGTAGCAATAGCCAAAAATACATTGCATGGGTCAAAATTTTGGATTTTTCTTTTATGCCAAAAATCATTAGGAAATTAGGTAAAGATCATGTTCCATGAAGATTTTTTGTAAAATTCCTACTGTAAAAATATCAAAATGTAATTTTTGATTAGTAATATGCATTGTTAAGAACCTAATTTGGACAACTTTAAAAGTGATTTTCTCAGTATTTTGATTTTTTTGCATCCTCAGATTCCAGATTTTCAAATAGATGAATCTCGGCCAAATATTGTCCTATCCTAACAAACCATACATCAATAGAAAACTTATCTATTGATCTTTCAGATGATGTATACATCTCAGTTTTGTAAAATTTAACCTTATGACTGGTTTTGTGGCCCAGGGTCACATATGTGGATGGATTTTGATGTGAGAGGATGAGAGGACAACAGGAGATGGACTTTTTCACTGGAGGAAGCATTATCATAGATTACAGACTTTTTGGCCAGTCTAAATTTAATACGCCTTAACAATAAATTTGCTTCTTACAAACAAGCAGCCTTTCGTTTTTACGTAAAGACGTTAACTAGAGTCACATCATTTACTTGTGGATT